>NW_006399795.1:3848275-3852957 GCF_000299155.1 Elephantulus edwardii
TAAAAATAAAAAAAGTGCAAAACAAAAGGAAAATCAACATTGTTGTCATGTCATCTGTAAAATGTTAATTGGATCCATAATCAACACCCATGGTAATAGCAGTCAAGAAATCAAAAGACCAAAAAAAAAAAAGAGAAATCAAAGGACATATTACATTGGGGAAATCTACTGTCAAGGACCTCTCCAAAGTGCTGGAGAGTAAAAATAGCAGTTTAAAGACTACGGTGTGTCTGATGCAAGTCATGGTATTTCCAATTATTTCCTGTGCATCTAAAGTTGGACAGTGGCCCACGAACTCTAAGGAAGACCAAAGAACAACTGATGCTTCTGAATTGTAGTAAAGAGCACTGAACATCACATGAACTGTCAAAAGAATAAAAACATCTGTCTTGAGAGTACAACCAGGGTGCTCCTTAGAGGCACGGATGGTAAAACTTCATCTCATTTACTTTGGGTTTGTTGTTAGGTGGGCCTAGTCTATAGACAAAAACATTGTGCTGGGAAAGGGAGGGTTGTGAAAGAGAGGAAGACTCTCAATGAGATTAAGTGATACAGTGACTGTAACCATGGGCTCAAGCACATCAGAGGTGGTGAGGATGGAGCAGGACAGGACAAGGTTCACCTCTGTTATTCATTCATAGGGCTGCTATGAGTCATAGTCAACTTGACAGCACCTAACAACATCCATAAAACAGAGACAATACAAGTTCCTTCCTGAAAGGGCTGCTGGGGCTTGAATGATAGATCATTTCTTTATCACAATTGGTTTTGGTTACCACTGAGCCAATGCTGACTCCTGGTGACCCCATGTGTACAGAGAAGTCCATAGCTTTCCAAGGCTGATGCCTTTACACAAGCAGACTTCCTTAGCTTCCTTCTATGGAATGGCTGTTGGGTTTAAACGGCCTACCTTGTGTTAGCAACCAAGCTTTTTAAAACTTTATTATCTTTTGTGTACTGTCAAATCATATCCGATTGGTACAAGAGGATATTGCGCCTCCTTCTCCAGCAGAGCATCTGGTGGATTCGAACTGCGTAACTCTGGGATTGCAGTGCAGCTTCTTGCCACTAGGCCATCAGAGCTCCCTCTGCAACCAAGCTTTTAACCACTGCATCACTCAAGGACTCCTATTTAACACACCATAGAGGCTGTCCTTACAAGGAAGAGACATCCTCAAAAGGTTCAGTGTTCTGAAAAACCTTGTCTTCTCTCTAACTACTGACTCAGCTGGCTCATCTGTTTAAAAGAGCCTGTCTTCCTTACCCAGTGGGCAAAGCCACCTCCTGTAACTGTGCTCTTCTAAGAGGTTTCATCTCTGCCACTCTCAGCTCAGGGAAGGCTGTTCTCTGCTAATCATGGTATAAATTCGGATCGATGCCCATCTCAGGGCCACTTCGAGGATTAACCCTATCACGTGGAGACCTTTGAAAAGTGCCAGCATGCAGAGGCTCTTGTCAGGTAGATGAGAAGCTGAGTTTTCAGATTCTCTTTAGAAGCTGAGATTTCAGCTCCCTCTATTCAAAGGTGCCTCTGGCTGAGCTCTGCAGCTTGGACCAACTCTCCTGGGGGTGGAATCACAGTGTGTGCAGGTTTCACGGAGCTCACCAGCCGGCTGTTTGCCCTCTCCACAGATGAACCTTTTTGATCTATCTTTGTTTCCTTAAGGGACAGTGAGGGTGAGGAAATAAGGGGATCTGGACACCAAAGAGTTCTTGCCAGAGAGCTCTCATGGGTTTTTAATAGAACTGCATACATTTGCATTTTCTCTTGACACCAGGCTGTTGACTCAAAACTTAGCTCTGAGATGATGCCTTCCTGATTTTATGTTTTGCAAATCTAGAAAGTCCATGAAAATCTACATGGAGCAGTGTTTTCCCTTCTACCGTGGTCTCCACAGCAGAAAAACTAACACAACATTGTCATCTGTCAAGTGAAAACTGACTCATAGCTGATCCTACATTGGAATTCTGAGGCTGTAAACTGCACAGGGGAACTCTGATGACCTAGCGGTAAGAAACTGCACTGCAATCCCAAAGGTATGTGGTTCAGGTCCACCAGCTGCTTCGAGGGAAGATGGGCAATCTCCTCCGGGGGTTAGTTTCAACTTGATGGCACACAACAACAAATTACATAGGAGAATATTGTTCGCTGGTGCATTGGAACTATCAGAAAGTTAGCCTTTGGATTAGCAATGTAACCACTGGTGTACTACAGCACTGGAACTCTCCTATATAATCCCTGGGCATTTATTGAACAACTACTACAGAGAGGCTAATCTGCATTAGGAATGAGATCCATTCCTATTTTGTTTGTGTTCATGCGAAACCTTATACTTGAAGCAGGAAGCAGTTATCAGAACAGAGCAAGGTTAACACTACATGGTTAAAAATCATAAAAGGTGTATGTTAGTGATGCATCCTATCTCCACACCTTTTTAGTCTATATGCGGAACAGATCATCAAGGAGGCAGGACTTTATTAAAAGGAATGTGGCATCAGGATTGGAGGAAGACTCACCAACAACCTGTGATATGGAAATGACACAACCTTGTTTGCTGAAACTGAGGAAGGCATGAAATATTTGCTGCAGAAGGTCAAGGACTCCAGTCTTCAATATGGATTGAAGCTCAACATCAAGAAAGCAAAGATTCTTAAAAGAAGAAGAAGAAGGAGAAGAAGAAGGAGAAGGAGAAGAAGAAGAAAGAAAAGAAAGAAAGAAAGAAAGAAAGAAAGAAAGAAAGAAAGAAAGAAAGAAAGAAAGAAAGAAAGAGAGAAAGAAATAAATTTTCACCACTGGTCCAATTGGCAGCACCATGATAGCTGGAGAAGACATTGAAATTATTTACAGTTTCAGTTTTCTTGGTTCCACAATTAACCTCATGGCACCATCAGTCTCAGAAGATTAATTGTACTGGGAAAATCTGCTGTCAGAGATCTCTTCAGAGTGCTGAAGAGCAATGATGCCAATCTAGAGACTAAAGTGCTCCTGACACAAGCCATGGTCTTCACAATTACTTGCTATGCATCAGAGAATTGGACAAAGATTAAGGATGATAGAAGAAGAATTTATGCCATTGAGTTGTAGTGTAGGAGAAGAGTATTGAACATACCACAGACCACCAAGAGAATAAACAGGTGAAACTAAGCTCCTCCTTAGAGGCAAGAATTTTGAAGCTCTATCTCACATATTTTAGACATGTTGCCAGGAGGGACCAGTCTTGGAGAAGGACAACATGCTTGGAAGGGTGGAGAGGCAGAACAAAAGAGAAAGACCCTGGATGAGATGGATTGACAGTGACTGGGATAATGGGGGTAGGTGTGTCAGAGACAGTGAGATTGACTAGGACAGTAACAGGTTCAGAGCTATTATTGTACACAGGGTTTCTATGAGTCGCAGGTGACTCGATGGCACATAACAACAACCTCTTTCTCAGCAGGATGTCTTTTTCCAAGGACTGGCCCCTTCTGACAACATGCCCAGAGGCGATGAGAGTCCATGAGTTCTACCATCCTTGCCTTGCCCTGGCTGGACTGCCTCCAAGACAGATTTGTTTGTACCTTTCTCTAACACCACAGCTCAAAGGTGTCAATTCCTCAGTCATCCTTGAAGCCTGAATTTTCAGTTAGTCAGAAGCAGTGCAGCAAGGTGATTTGATGAAGAGTCCGTAGGCACTTGGTCAGCCAGTTCCCCATCTTTGGGATCCTTGCCCATTATTCTTCTAAACAGGTCCACTGCTTCAACAAAGGAGTGACTCATTCTCTTCCTCACAGCCTTTAAGGCTGTGGGCTTCTCTTCTTTGACTTCCACTCCCAAGCCTGAGAACCCACCAGCCAGTTAAGTGATCCTTCACTGAAAACATAGCCCAAGGCACCTGGCAGTGAGTCACCTTTAAAAGCTTGCAGCATAAATAACATTTTATTGTTATTTAACTTTTGCTGGTATGTGTCCCTACTGAGATGTCCTCCAGGGCCAATTCTTCTTTTTATAGTCATCACCTCAATTGGGGAAGTCATCCAGGCTTGTTTTGTTTCCTCATCTGCAAAATGGAACCAATCATGTCATCAGACCTAGCACCTAGGACTCATCTTTTAGCCAGTCTTTCCTCTAAGGTGGGGCACCGAGCACTGGTTAACAGAATCAGTGCCTCTTATCTGGTTGGATCTGCTTATTTGTTAAGGGCCATTAGCATCACATAAAAATCGCGTTAGAAAAAGAGATGCAATTGGATTTCTGCAGCAAATGGAGGAAATGTTGAGTTGGTACCTTTGCGGAACGTGTGCGTGACCCTCCACTAAGCGCGTTTATCCTCCTCCCCTTGAACACCTTGCATGACCCTGCCAGGTAGCTCTCATCACCTCCACTGAGCTCCAGAGGACAACAGGTTCTGGGAGGCGACAGGTCTTGCTCCAAGTCAGGGAGCTGGCGCTTAGGGACCCCGAGCTGCGCAGAGCTGCCCCGCGGTGGTGCGGCGAGGACAAGTCCTTCAGGTGAGAGAACAGGCTTGGCTCCCAAGGTGTCTCTGGCCTCTAAAGTTTGGGGACGAGGAGTGGTACGCTCCGGCTGCGTGGGGGGAACAGGGTGTGCACAGCACCCAAAGCCCTCCCAGCATCGCAGGAAACCCGCCCCGGGGGCGCATCCTCCGCAGGCGCGCGCTCCGGGTTCTGTACGCGAGCCCGGGGAG
>NW_006399795.1:3853562-3862228 GCF_000299155.1 Elephantulus edwardii
AGGTAAGCGCTGGGGTCGGGGCTCCGGGGTTCCGGGGGTCCCCGGGTCGGGGCGCCGAGGCCGCGGGCGCGCGCCCACCGCCTCGGGAAAGGCCAGCTGCATCCCGGGCGGGGCGCCGGGGCCTGGGCCGCCCCTCATGCCGGCGGGGGAGGTGGCCGTGCGGATCTGGGGGGGCGTGCAGACAAGCAGAGGGCTCGGTCCCCGCGTCCCTGCACGCAGGCAGGCAGGGTGCACCCCGGGGCGTGATGCTCTGTACGTGTGTTGTGTGCATAGAGATGCAGCAGGCTGGGGGGGGGGCATCACAGTTTTTGGGTATGCTTACATAAGAACCCACTCCTCCGCATCCCTTCCCCGAGACCCCGAGTCCCTGCGGCTGTGCAGCGGACACTGGCCCTTGTGCCCTGGTCCCCTGTCTCCAGTGGTTTTTGAGGGTCTGTTTTCCACGGAGCAGTGTCGGAAAGTTCTTGCTCCCCCTCTTTCCCTTGCAACCTAAGGTCAGATGTCGTGAGGTTCTGCCGCGGGATGGGAATCTTCGCCGCCTCCGCCCTCGACGTCCTGGTGCAGTTTCTCTGACAGTAATTAGATCGTGCAAGAGCTGAGGTAGCCTCCACAGAAGCTATGCCATAGGGTTGCAGAACCAACATTATCTTAGGGTTACATGACGAAAAAAAAAGGGGGGGAATGAATAATTGTACCTTCAGTGATTTGACCTTTTAAATGTTCCCTGCTTTCGGATATTGATTGATCTTGCCAACGAAAAGCTTACGCATTGCAGATATATGCTTCTGAATAGACCTCAGAATCATAAACATTTTTTTTTTATTCTTGGTGCAAAGGTGTAGTCTGCAGAGTATTTTAAAAATCCAGTGTTAATGTGGGTTTTCTTTAATTGGGGGGAAAAGAGGGAGGGAGAAGGTTGACAGAAATCTGAACGAGACGACCACATTTCAGTGTAGCAATGTGAAAATTCTCTTTTCTTCCCCTTGGTACGACATATTGAGACCAGTATGGTGTTCACCAACTAAAGGGCAGAAGAAGCAAAAGGCATCTTTTGTTCCATGTCCCTGTCTTAACATCGAGGATGATAAACTTTGAACACTTCATTCATATCCTTTCTGAAATTCTGTTGATTGTGTCAAATTCAGATATGATTCACTCAGTATTTAGAAGTGCTCAGTTTACAATTTGCGTTTTAAAAGTTACATCAAGCAAAGCTACAAATGTTCTTTCAGATGTGAGATGGAGGTTTGAAAGTGGAATAGAGGCCAAGAACAAAGCTGTGTCAAAGTTTTGCTTGTCTTCAGGCAAACCCACACGTTTTAAAATATGTGCTTGGATCGGGTATTTTGGGAACAGTTAAAATATATTTTGTTTAGTTGCTGATAAAATTCATGTCTTCTTAAGTTTGTCTATTCATGATTGAATTGTTCTGTAGCCTTGAGCAGCATACATTTCAGCTGTCAGGTACTTTCCTTATGAGGGGCTTCAAGAAATCTTCTATGAAAGATGCACTGAATCTTGAATCCTTAGTAATTTGCTAAATTCAGACCAAACCCACTGTCACTGAGTCTGTTTGAATGAACTCATAGCGACCCACCATTGGGTCTCCAGAGCTGTAAATCTTTAGGGGAGAGACTTTGGTATGGCTAGGGGATTAAAACTGACAGTCTTTTGGTTCGTAGCTTGATATGTTTTGCACCACACCACCAAGGCTGCTTTTGTAATTTGCTGCATTTCTCAGATTTTTTTCTTTGGAGTAATTATAGGACCTCAGAGTTCTTAGATTTAAGAATTTAAAACAAACATGGACAAATTACCTCCAGGCACATTTTAAATATTACTGAGTCGGTTTCCTTTGTTTTTCTTTTCCCAACTGGCAAGTTAGAAAATACTTAATTAGTATTACATGAAATGTTGATAAAATGATTGCAGTGTTACAAATGAATTATTTACTTGAATATGCAATTTATGGATCTCCTCCTCCAGTGATAACCTTTTGAAATATGACTTTTTTTAATTAATGTATCCTTGTTGCAAGAAAGGATGATTTTATGAATGATGATTTTATGCATTCTTTATAATCGACTCACCTCTAAAAATTTTTAATGGGACAAAATGACATACAGACTGTTGGAGAGAATGCTTAAGAGTTTGTGACATAAATTGCATTTTGGCTCTTTAAGTAGTTATTTCATGAACACTCAATTTTGCTTTAATATCTCCAACAGTAATAGTTCTCAAAAATGTCAAGTAGAGCAAACTTTCTGGAGAAATATCCTTGGCATATGTTCATTCTCTCAATGGCCATGTGTGCAGGCTCCCTTTCTCTCCAGTTTAGTCAATGATCAGAAAATAATAAATTCAAATAAAGGATTTAGTAATCAGCCTTGCCTGCTCCCATAGTTCTTTACATTCTAAGAACCTTTATTATTTGTATGGTTGTTTTCCCTGACTAGAACATATGCCCCAAGGTGGAAAAGGTTTTTTCTTGGGGGTGGGGATGTTGGTGGTCCTGTTTTGTTCACATATGTATCTTTTCAGCCCAGCTGTCTAGGGCTGTGCTGATAGAAATACTACAAGGGAGTAGCTTTAATAAACAAGTTGGTTTTCTTACAGTTTAGAAGATAGAAGTATGGATTCAGGGCACCAGGTTCTGGGTGAGGGTCTCTCCATCCTGTCTGAGGGAAGATCCTTGTCTCTTTTCATCTTTAATACCTAGATTCCTTGTTGATCTTGGTCTGTGTCTTTCCCTCCACGCTGCTTGCTTAGTATGCTCCTTTATATTTCAGAAGAGATTGATTTAAAAGATACTAGACTAGGACTGTTAAATTACTAGAAAAAGAAATTCTAGTACTAGCAATAAGTGTGTGTGCATGTCAGGATTTAAAGCTATATTTGGGGGACACACAATTTTATCTGTAACAGCAGCCGTGTCGGACACCAGTACTTGCTGTGTTACTGAATTCATGGCTATAATTATATTTCAGTAATACTCACCTGGCAGGTAAATGTTATCTACTGGAGGGAAAAACCCCATTACAGTTATAGAATATTCATAGACTTTAACCCTGCAATATGAATTTGGGACTTGATTAGTGGATAATTTCCCAAGGATTCATTCTCTTGATTGCAGTTTTGGGGGTTTTAGAACATCAGAATCTGTATGTCTTTAAAGATGGCTCTCTCTGGCTATCGTTCAAGATCTATTAAAAAATCAGTTTGCTTGAAAAATGTTCTTTAATTTGTTATTTTTACAGAGACAGTTTTGAGGAAAAATAATTTGAAAGTAGATTTCAGTTTTGCACTTCTAATATTTTTATTGCTGAAAAATACCATTTCACATAAGTCTATAATGCCTAAGAAACAAAATATTATTCTGATTATTTTCCAATTTAGGAACTAAGAGTCTATGAACTGGAAGGCTTTAAATGGAAATAATGGTTTGATTATGTACGTTAGAGAAAAAGCCTAAAACCAGTTTCATAAGAATTTTTTTTCAAAAGGAAAAGTTAGAATTTCATGTCATATTTTATCTGTGCTGTTACTGAATGTTTGACTACTAAAGAAAAGCTGCATCCAATAAAATGGAAAAAATTTTTGAAATTAAAAAAATAATTTTATGATGCAAGTTTCAGGACTCCAAAAAACTGGGTACAAAAAACCCCAAAACCACAAAAAGCCCTACAGACCAGTACTAAGGGAGCTGTGGTGAGCTAGTGGGTAGACAGCTCCCAAACCAAAGGCAGGTGGTTCGAATCCACTAGCTGCAACATGGGAGAAAGATGGGCAGTATTCTCCTGTGCAGTTTACGACCTCTGAAAACACATTGCAGGATCATCTATAAATCAGTGTTGATTCAGTGACAATGCATTCTCCTGGGTGGGTTTGAACCACCAGCCTTTAGGCTAATAGTCAGGCACACACTGCTTGGGCCACCAAGGATGCCTGAAGCAAAATAGATCTGGTTGTCCTAAAGATCAGTCATTGATTTGGTTGATACAGAATTTCTTGAAGGAATTGGCTTTTAGTAAATTGAAACTGTGACATAAAATATAGATGTTTGTAGAGTTTTAGATGGAAATGATTTGTGTAAGGCATGTTTTTTGCTGTTACACAAACTCAGAAATGACATTTTGATACCAGAAGATGTTCTCAAACTGACAATTTCCTCCTGGTGTGTCAGCTAGTTTTTTTCAGAAGATCTGTTGCTAAGGTGCTTTTTGTTTTTTGTTTTTCAAATTTTTAAAGATTCTTGGCAAAGGAACTAAGTCTAGAACATTAAAAATAAAAACAACCTCAAAAACCTTTGAAATATATCTGAAAGTTATCTTTCCATTCCAGAATGCCAGAACAAAGTTACATGGTAGCATGGTGAGGGAAGACTTATATTTTTCTTTTTTACCTTGTTGTTCAGTCTTTTGGCTACCTGCATTGAACCAGCCTGATTATCATGTGACAAATCTTTTCTTTTGCTGAATTTGCCATTTTTTAAGTCCACCTAGAACTTAATGTTTAAAGACAAAGGAAGACTCCCACATAGACACTTAAAAAAAATGAAAAATAATTTTACAGAAATACTTTGGACAGACCATTGAATTTACTCTTTTAAAGTGTATGTAATTGACTGCTTCTTAGTCTTATCTATAATATGTTGAGTAATTACCACCACTGTCTAATTCCACAACATTTTAACACCCGCAAAAGAAACCACATACCCATCAGTATTCCCTCCCATGTCCTTCTTCCCCAGCCAGAGGCAACACTAAAGGACTGTTTCTGCTTCTGGACTAGCTAAGCCTGGACTTTCCTATAAATGGAATCAAACACTGGTTTTTCCTGATGGGCTACTTTCACCTAACAGTGTTTCCGTGTTGTGACATCTGTCAGTACTTTATTTCATTTTCAGCTGAGTAATATTTGATCGTGTGGATAAATGTTAAAGTTGAACTGTTGAGGGCCCCCTCTACTCCCAAATGAGAGTTTTAAACCCTAATCTCTATGCCTGTGGTTGTAATCCTATGTGGGAATGGGCTATCTTTGTTATGTTAATGAATAAGATCACAATAGGGTTGTTTTGAGCCATTTTCTCTTTAAATTGTTGTTAGGTGCACCCACCTCATAGGGATCCTGTTTACAGAAACATCATCCAGTCCTGTGCCATCTTCACAATTGCTTCTGTGTTTGAACACAGTGTTGTAGCCACTGTGTCAGTCTCTCCTTGAGGGTCTTCTTTTTCATTGACAGTCTGCTTTATCAAGGGACTGATCTCTCCTGCTGACATCTCAGGATGTTATATATAGAGGAAGAGGGAGGAAGGGGGGGGAGAGAGAGAGAGAGATGGAGGGAAAGATGATAGATAGATAGATAGATAGATAGATAGATAGAGGTAGAGATATACAGAGTTTAAACAAGCAGGGAAAGAAGCAAAAATGGGGAGAGAGATATGGCAAACCACATGAAGATTGTCCAGAAACAGCAGATGAAAAAGACAAGGTCTTTCCAATTCAGCTAACAGAAAGCCTTCCTCAGATTCTGGCACCCTGAAGCTGAGTTCCTTGCCTCCTAAACATGGGAGAACTGCTGCTCAGCTGTCATTTTGTTGCACAGAGGTGGTTTGGGGTTGTTAAGTGTTGTAACTCTTGTCACCAGTATTTCAAATACCAAAAAGATCGCTCATTGTGGACCACATTGCAGTATACCTTTCATGCTAGGACAGACTGGGGAAAAAGGACCTGTTGATCTACTTCATAAAAAAAAAGTGGATGGAGGAAATCTTATGAATAATAGCGGGACATTGACTGATAGATAGCAAGCTGGAAGATGAACCTCTCATACTGAAAGATACTCAAAGTAGGACTAGGGGAGAGCTGTCCCTCAGCGTGGAGCTGATGAAGAAAAGAGTAAAACTTTCAGGACTGACGTTTGCTGATGTGGAATGGCTTTATCAGAAGAAAGAGTTACGTGGAATGGCTTTATCAGAAGAAAAAGTTACAAATATTCATTGACAATTTAAATGTGGCATATATTAAGATTTATGTAGATTCATAAATCTAGGAAAGTTGAAAGGGAAAAAAAGGGAAAGCTTTAAGATCATGAAGCACTGAGGAACTGAAATGGACCAGTATTGGCCATTTTATTGTCTGATCTGCCTGGAATAAGCAAATTTTGAAGAATAATGGTAGCATAATCATCACCATCAAAAGGAACATTTCAAGTTTGATCCTGAAATAGAGGAGTGTCAGCTATAGGATATTAGCCATACACCTGTAAGGAAGGACAGTTAATAAGACTGTTTATGCTCCAACCACTAATGGCAGTGATGAAGAAATTGAAAATGTCTACCAACTTTAGTACTTTGAAATCAAACTTGTGATCAAGACGCATTGATAGGTCCATTGGCACCACACTGCTAGTCACTCCTAAGGTTCTGGAGAGAAAACACAGGAAGTGAGAAACTACTGCCTAGAGCAAGTCTTTGGGGTGCTTGTGGGGAGATGGGACTGAAACGTCCCTGGGTATAGGTCCCTCCTTTTGGGGACCCTTACCTCCTTGGCGGACCGGGCCCATCCCAGGGAACAAGCAGGACAACGGAGTTTGGGACACAGAGCCACAAGCCAGGGAAAGACTATTTTCAGCTTCTTCCACTGGCACATTGAGCTGAAAAAAGAGAGCTGACTTGAAAACCCGTGGAGAGAAACTGCTCCAGTGGAGCACCTGGTCTCATAGCACTCAGCCTCTCCATAGACGAAGGAGGACAGTAGTTTAGGACAGGGACTATAATAAAGCGAGATTCCTGGAGGGCTGCTGTGCAGAAGAGAACCCAAAGGATCTTAGGAAAGGCAAATCTCCCAAAAAGGACTTCCAGTAGAGTGAGCGGCTCACCCTATAGATTGAACATTGTAACCTGGCAACTAATCAGTAACATCATAAAGATAAGAATTACAACAACTAGAAATGGCCTAACACTTATCAAGAAAAACTTAAGATGATGTGGAGAAAGCAGCAGGCAGCTTCAAATTCTGAGAAGAAACAAATTAAGTGTTCTGCAGAAAAAAGCCGAAAATATTGCTAACCCAATGAGTACCCCAGAGATAAGAAGGCAGATGATATATGTTGATGTGGAGATATTTGAACAGCTACAAAAGAAAATACAAAATGATGGAAGAAACAATGGAAGTCACAAGATCCATTGATAATTATCAGTGATTGGAATAGAAAAGTTGAAAACAGAGACAGATTGATAACTGGAAAATACAGTTTTAGGAATAGGAGTCTAGAGATCTTATAATAGGATTTTGCAAGAGTAACAACTTGTTCATTATAAATATCTTTTTTCCACCAGCATAAATTGTGACAAGTGTACCTCATTGTATGGACTATAACAGAATCAAATCAACTGTCTGTGGATAGTAAAGTTCAATGTCATCAGTCAGAACAAAGCAAGAGATTGGCTGTGGAACAAACCATCATTTGCTCATAATGCAAGTTCAAGTGAAAGAAAATGAAAATGAATTAATGAGAGCCAGAGTATACTTTGAATATACCAAATTTTGAATTTCGAGATCATCTCAAGAGTAGAGTTAACACATAAAACACTATTTACAAAAGACCAGATGAGTTGTGGGATGACATCAAAGACATCATACATGAAGAAAGCAAATGATTGTTAAGACAGGAACGAAAGAAGAGACTAAAGCAGATGTCAGAACAGACTGTGAAACTGGCTCTTGAATATAGAAAATGCAAGAAATGGAGAAGGTGAAGTGAGCAGAATATTTCAGTAGTGACTCAAGAAGACAGATAGCATAATGAAATACGCAAAACCCAGGGGTGAGAAGACTAGGAGGGATGAGAACATGCTTGGCATTTTTCAAACTGAAGAGCTGGAGAAAAGACTGCATGTCTTGGGTTACACTGTTGAAAGATTGTATGGGCAAAATACTGAATGACACAGGAAGTATGAAAAGAAGATAGAAGGAATCCATAAAAGAATTAATCTGTGTTCAGCTGTTTCAGAAGTAGCACATGGTCAAGAACTAAAAATCAGGTTTGGATTATAAGCTGTTGATGGCATTTGAGAAAAAGAGCACCCCTGGAATTGACAGAATACCAATTGTGATATTTCAACAAATGGATTCAATTCTGGAAGCATTCAGTTGTATATGTTAAAAAACTAAGAAAAGAGGATAAATAATGAACATTGCATTGGATCAGATGAAGGAAAGAGCTGTTTAAAAGGAATATATGATTAGGCATTATTTGTATGACAGCAGTCCAGAATAAGAGGTGCATTGCAAAGTGGACTGGGTAGGGGAGAGGGAGGAAATTATGCAACAGTGAATGAATATTTTTTTTAAAATTGAACTGGGGGACTAGGGAGGAAAATGCAACAATGAATGAATGAAAATCCAACTTTTCTATAAACATTCATTAAAAACACACACAAATTCAGTAGAGAGATACCTAATCACCTGAGGGGAAGAGAGCCATATTTGTACTCATTCCAAGAAAAGGTGATCTACGAGAGTATTGAGAATACCATGGACTGCTAGGAAAACAAACAGATTCGTCTTGGAAAGGGTTAAACTGGGTGGCTCCTTGGAGGCAAGGATTCTGAGGCTCCGTCTAACATACTTTGGATATGTTGTGAGGAGAGACCGGTCCTT
>NW_006399795.1:3862413-3902667 GCF_000299155.1 Elephantulus edwardii
AACAACAACAACATTCTAAATATCATGTAAAGTTTTATAAATATCAGTAAAATTTTGCCAAAGAAAATTTTAAAAATGATTGTACCTGCATGGACAAGGAGCTACGAGAACTGTAAGCTGGATTCCTTCAGAAGAGGATGTGCAGGATCACATTGATGAATTGGGGCTTCTAAAGGTTAAGTCCCTGTGTGCTTCAAACACTTACCAATAGGGTAAAAAGAAAACCTAGTGACTGGGAAAAAACATTAGGCAGGGCCATCTCAGACAAGGGTCTCATAATTAAAGTTTACAGAAGACTGCAGGGCCTCCACAAGAATAAGACTGATAACAAAATGGGCAAAAAAGATACGGAAAGATGTTACACAGAGGAAGAGGTTTGAATGGCCAGCAGACACATGAAGAAGTGCTTAAAATCACTGGCAATAAGAAAAATGCAAATCAAAACCACAGTGAGATACCATCTAATAGTAGCAGTGGCAAAGTTTAACAGGACAGCAAGTAATAAATGTTGGGGAGGATGTGGAGGGATAGGGACTCTCACACACTGATGGTGGGATTGTATAATGGTACCACTGTTCTGAAAGGCTGCTGGCGTTTCCTGAAAAAGCGGAATATAGAAATTCCATATGACCCAGCAGTTCCACTGGTAGGAATATACTCCAAGTAAAATAGAACTGAGACACAAATGGAGAATTGTATAACGAAGTTCATAGCAGCTTTATTCACGATAGCAAGAACTTGGAAACAACCCAGATGCCCACCAACAAATGAATGGATCGAGACATTGAGAACTGCATAAGGCTGTTATTGAAGTATAGCTAGTAGGATGTGTATAAAAGTCCAAAGAAGGACTGAGTAAGGGTAGGGAAAGTGGAGAGGAGGGGAGATCATGGGGTTGCAGAGTTTGGTGTGTGGAGGGTGGAAATGGAAGAATTAGGAGGAAAGATCCAGTGGTTATCTGAAGAGGTGAGATAATAGTGGGCATAGATCAGTGGTGATCAATTTTACAAGACAGTGTTTGTTTATGATCATAGGAAACACAATGTGAATGAAGGAATAGGTGAAACTGTATATGAATGAAACAACATGTGTGAATTTTGTATGCAAATATATAAAAACTTTTTTATAAAAAGAGGACATGAAATGAGAGATATCTTTACTGACATCAGACAGTTTTTGACTGAAAGCAGAGAATACCAGAAAGTGTTTGTGTTTTGTTAATTGTGCAAAGACATTCAACAGTGGATCAGAACAAATGATGAATAACTGCGAAGAGTCGGAATTCCAGAGCATTTAATTGTGTTCATGGATCTGCACATGGACAAAGAAGCCGTTGTCCTTCCAGCAGAACAAGGGAATACCTTATGGTTTAAAATAAAACTGCATCAGTATCGCTTCCTGTCACCATACTTTCCCCATTAGTATACTGGGTAAGTAATCATGAAATATATGAAGAACAGCATGATGCCAGGATTGTATCTCTCACAACCCAAGATACACAGGTGATGCAACTTTGCTTGTTGAAAGGGGACTTGAAGCACTTACTGGTGAACATCAGTCTTTTTTTTTTTTTTTTATTGTGTGCGTGTACCGTCAAATCAGATCTGACTGGTACAGGAGGAGATTATCCCTCCTTTTCCAGCAGAGCATCTGGTTGATTTGAACTGCGTGCCTCTGGGATTGCAGTGCTGCTTCTTGCCACTAGGCCACCAGAGCTCCCTTGAACATCAGTCTTTAGTATGGGTTACATCTCAACTTCAAAAGACAGAAATCTCACCACTGGGCCAGTAAGTAAAAACATCATGATAAACAGAAAAAAATATTGACCTTGCCAAAGATTTCCTTTTACCTGGATCTACCATAAACACTTGTGAAACCAGCAGTAAAGAAATGAAGAGTATTGCATTGGGTGAGTGTGCTGCTAAAACTCTCTTTTAAATGTTCACTTTGTAGAAGATACCCTTTGAGGACTAAGGTTTGTCTGACCTAATCTGTGTTTACAGTTGCCTCATAGACATGCAAAAGCTGGACTAAGGAATAAGGAAGACCAAAGATTTGATACGTTTGAATTATAATGTTGGCAGCAAAATGAACAAACCTGTTTTGGAAGAAGTACAGACAGAATATGTCTCCAAATAGAGGGTGACGAGACTTTAATTTATGTACGTGCTGTGTATACATTTATGTACATGTTGAGCATGTAATCAGGAGGGGGTCAGTTCTTGGAGAAGGACGTGTTGCTTGGTAAAGCAGATAGATGGTCAGGGACAAAGGAGAAGACCCTCAAGGAATTTGACACAGTGGCTGCTACAGTGGGTTGAAATATATAGCGAAGACTGTGAGGACGAAGCAGACAGGGATTTGGTTTGAAGTGCGTAGGGTTGCTTTGAGTTAGAATAGACTTGACATCACATAAGAACACCAGCAACAAACAACGTGATAAAGTTGATCTCTAGTTATTTCTCTATGTGTGCTCCATGGGTTAATAAAACAGTCACTTGGGAAAAGGGGTCTTTCAGTCACATTTGGGATATAATGTTAAACAGATTTTGTTACTGCAAGACTTCTCAGCAAAGAATTGCTGAGAGGGAGTATAATAGCATTTGTCCAACTCACTCAATCATGAATTATATTCCCTCCCCCCCCAAATTGCTCATAGCACTAGTGTTTCAGAGAACACATGTAGAAAAGGCAGCTAAGTTTCCATCTTACTGTATAAAAAGAGAATGTGGTTATTGTTGTTGTTATTGTTAGGTGCTGTTGAGTTGCTTGCGACTCATAGCGACCCTGTGAACAGCAGCTCTGATACTTGCTTTATCCTGTACCAGCTTTACTGTCTCTGACACACCCACCCTCATTATCCCAGTCACTGTATCAATCCATCTCATCTATGATCTCCCTCTCTTTCTCTGTCCTTCCAAGCGTGATGTCCCTCTCCAAGGACAGGTCCCTCCTTGCAACATGCCCAAAGTATATCAGATCCTTACCTCAGAATCCTTACCTCCAAGGAGCAGCCTGGCTTCACCCTCTCTAGGATGAACCTGTTTGTTCTCCTAGTAGTCCATGGTATAGTCATCACTCTTCTCCAGCACCACAGCTCAAAGACATCAATAATCCTTTTATCATCCCTAGTCATTGCCTAACTCTCTGACGCGTAGCAAGCAATTGCAAAGACTATGGCCTGGATCAGGTGCACCTTAGTCTCCAGACTGACATCATTGCTCTTCAGTATTATGGAGAGGTCCCTGACAGCAGACTTTCGCAATGCAATTCATCTCTTGACTTCCTGGCTGCTGGTATCAAGAGTGTTGATTGTGGAGCCAAGCAAACTAGAGCTGTTGACAATCTCAATCTCTTCACTATCTGTAATAAGCTCAATCAGCCAATAAGTCCAATCAGCCAATCAGCCCAGTGGTGAGAATCTTTGTTTTCTTGATGTTGAGCTTCAATCCATATTAAAGGCTGCAGTCTATGATCTTCTGCAGCAAGTGAATTAAAATGACCTAAAACAAACAGATTCAACCTAGAGAGGGTTAAACCAGGCTACTCCTTGGAGGCAAGGATACTGGGGCTTCATCTGACATACTTTGGACATGTAAGGAGAGACAGGTCCTTAGAGAGGGACATCATGCTTGGTAGGGTGGAGGGACAGTGCAGGAGGGGAAGACCCTCTATGAGGTGGATTGATTCAGTGACTGGGGTAATCGGGATGGGTGTGTCAGAGGCAATGCGATTGGCACAGGATAGAGCAGGGTTTAGGACTGTTGTACATAGGGTCGCTATGAGTCGCAAACGACTCGACGGCACATAACAACAACAACAAATGCATCTTGGAAATTATGAATTGTAACACCTGTATATATAAACCAAACCAAAATGAGATCATATCATATGTCGTTATTGTTAGTTGCTGTCGAGTATGGCACATAGTGACCCCGTCACAGATCTGAACCCTACTCTATCCCGTGCCATTTTGCAATAATCTCTGACACACTCAAGGCCATTGCTGCAGTCACTATGTCTTTGCACCTGGTTGAAGGTCTTCATTTTTGTCATCTCTCTACCTTTTAAAACATTTTGTTCCTCTCCAAGGAATAGCCTCTCCTAGCAAGATGCTCAATGCATGGGAGATGAAATTTTATCATCTTTGCCTCCAAGGGGCACACTGGGATGTGCTATAATAATTTTGATATAATACCATTCATTCAGGAAACATTTATACCTGGTTTGGTGTATTATACGTCACAGCAATCTCTTGTGATATGTGCCATTGAATCCATTCTGACTCATAGTGACCCTATAGGATACTGTAGAACTGCTACTTAGCATTTCCTAGGGGGAATCTTTACTGGAATGGATTATCATGTGTTTTCTCTCTTAGTGCCATCAGTGGGTTTTGAACCCCTGTTGTTCTATTAGTAACTGAGTGCTTAATTGTTGCTCTCCCTACAGGAAAAGCAAATGATTTGTGTGTCCTGTGTCCCCAGTCTTATTTTTATGTCAGAGCAGCAATTATCAGAATGGGAAGTTAGGAATCACCATGGTGAATCAGATGTCTGGGTACTCGAGGATTATTACTTTGGCTTTCTGGTCCCTCCTGACAACATGCCCAAAGTGAGTGAGGTGAAGTTTTACCCATCCTTGCCTCTAAAGAACACCCTGGTTACCTGCGCTTCTCTGACACAGACTTGTTTGTTCTTTTGGCAGCCTGTAGGATATTCAGTGTTCTTCATTATCACCACAGTCCAAGGGCATTAGTTCTTCTATGGACTTCGGTATTTATTATCCAACTTTCAAATGCATATGAAACAATTGAAAATACTATGTAGAGACAGGGTAAAGATTGCTGTTGGGGAAAATTTTGTTAGGGCATTTTTTAATTTGATCATAACCTTTGCTTTAGAACAATTCAGTTCTTGACTATATTCCATAAATCCAATTTCCTCTTGAAAGGGCACATAATCCTTTTCCTCTTTATAATAGTCTTGTATTTAAAAAATCTGGCAACTCATTTTACCATTTAAATAATCTGTAATTGCTTATACTTTATTATATTTGGATGTTAAGTACTCTTTTAGCCTTGAATTTAAAAACAGAATTAATTTGAAAAATAAGTTTCTTAATTATTTGGCTAGAATTATAGAAAGGGGAAGGGCTTGAAAAGGTCATTTAGTTCAGATGGTCAGTTTCAGAGAAGAGGAAACAAAAATGAAATTGTAAAAAAAAAAAATAAGCTGTCGTCATTCGCTGTGCTGTTTTTGTAGCTCAGAAAATGGAAAGGTGGGATTAGGTCCAAGAGAATGTCTCTTCGCTATTCTTTTCTGTAGTAAAAATGGTTAAGAAAACAATTTTGATGACTTATACACATTTCATGTATAGTGCAGTGCAGTCAGGAAAGTAGATTTTAAGTGTGAAATTGGAGTTTTAAATGCTAGAGAGGGTACAAGGAGCTCTGGTGGCCTAGTGGGTAAGGAGTAGTGCTGTCATTCCAAAGGCAGGCAGTTTGAATCTAACAGCAGCTCTTTGGGAGATTTACAGTCTATGGAAACTTGCTAGAGGGTTGGCTATGAATCTATTCAGTCTTGACAGCAATGAGCAGGTAAGTGAAAGAAAGTGATTTTTTTTTAACAGTTTACAAGATTTTAAGTTTTGTAGCCACCTCCTCCTTTTAATATGAACATTCAGATAAATTAACACAGAATGATTAACATCACAGTATCTGAGTTGACAAGAGCCTTAGAAATCCTCTAGCTCAGCGTTTTTGAATTCTGTCTTCCCACGGTGTTTAGGCAGTCTCCTGGAGCTTGTGTCATCGGGGCTGACTTCCTGGAGGGGAGCCTTCAGCCTCAGGAAGTTCTTGGTCCCACTCTTCCCTCTGGATCCTTACAGAGTAAGGGTTTTCCCCCCCTCTTTTTTATTGAGTAAGTTTTGACAGGATCATGGAGGGTGGTAAATGAGTTAAAGCCTGGCTTCCGAAGCTAAACTGTTGGGATTCAAAACTCTCTATCTGAAGAGTTAATCTCTCTATGTCTCAGTTTCTTTATCAGTGAGGTGGATATGATTCTAGCATATGCTTCATACGGTTGATAGCAGAATTAAACACATTTTGCATTGTTTAGAGCTCTTTTTAGTAAGCATTATGTATTTGCGGTTTAACTAGCTTGATTCTTTATGACCTTGAATAAAGGATTTCTAGTTACCTGGCCATCCGTATTCTTGCCCAGACCAGCTGTTTACATTCAGAACTAAGCATCTCCTGTTCCTTCAGCTGTTCTTCATGGGAATTTATTTCCAAAATCTCCACCAGCCCAGCTTTGTTTCTTTCTTCCTGGGTTCTCATAGGGTATACCTATCTACTCCCTTCCAGATAGGGTTTTACAGTAGAGTTTCCTGCGCAGATGTGGGAATGAGAGAAATCAGAGAAATGTGGGGCTAACTCTCCTTTTTCTTAGCACATCAGCAGCCTTGCCACACCAGCTTTATTTAACCAAAATCCTCAAATCTTTCTGCCTCTTCCGTTACTGATGCCTAACCACTCTTGTCCTCTTTAAACTGGTGTTTTCATCCTTGGTGCAAGTCATCTTCTCATTTACCCTGCTGTCTTTGGCCCTCTGTTCTTTTCTCTCAAGCCATAGGTTGGCAGTCCTGTCTTAAGGTTTTTTAGTGTCCTGGGGTTTAAAACACCCATGACGACTTAGGAAAATTAGACCGTTTCTCCGTGACCTCACCAATTTTGGGCTTTAGTTCTCCAATTGTAAATTCATTCTGACCACTTTTTGAGAAAATGAGACTCAGCTATTTATATTTCTGTATTTATCATAAAAATATTCTAACATTTATAAGAGCTCTACATAAAAACATTTATCTTGCTGTCATTTATATTGTAGGGAAGTAAGTAATAAAGGGCAAATTATAGGAAAAGAAGAATAGCCTCTTGATTTTTCTTTTCCTATGTCGTGAATTTACTGAACAGTTCCAGACAGTTTGCAATCGGGCTTTGGGGAGTAGCTGTTAAGAACTTTGCATTGATAGTAAATGTTGGCAGATCTTGAGAAGTGTGTGGCCTTTTTGGAACTATATGTGATAAAGTTTTCCATTGTGTGTGAAGGTCAGGAAAATAAATAAACCCCGACTCCCCCACTTGGAAATTACCAGTGGACTATTATGTTACCATCAAGACAGCACCCTGTCCTATTTTAAGTCAAGACAAATGTGGTAATGATAAAGAAGTAGTAAAAGGGCAAACCTGGCCTGAATTTTCTGATAACACTGCAAAATGAGATATTTAAAGCAATCCTGGCATGGAGCTTGACAGTCATGTAATTTCTGATTGACTTGCAATGATTGTCAGGTTACTTGATAAGTGAGTGTATACATACTACTCTAAAGGAAATATTTTAATAGTGGTTTGGCAATAGATTATTTCCTGTTTGCTGTGTATTTAATTCCATACAAAACTGCATGAAAATAAATATGTGAATAATTTTCCAGAGCTGGTTTTGAGGGGAGCTCTGGTGGCCTAGTGGCAAGAAGCTGCACTGCAATCCCAGAGGAACACGGTTCGAATCCACCAGATGCTCTGCCGGAGAAGGAGGCGCAATATCCTCCTGTACCAGTCAGATCTGATTTGACGGTACACACACACAAAATAATAAAAAATTAAAAAAAAAAAATCCATTCACCTTCAGAGCTGGTTTTGATGAACGTAGTCAGACGTGTACAAAATATGAATTATTAGGGAGCTCTGGTGGCCTAGTGGCAAGAAGCTGCACTGCAGTCCCGGAGGCGTGCGGTTTGAATCCCCCAGATGCTCCTGGAGGAGTGGCACTCTCCTCCTGTACCAGTCAGATCTGATTTGACGGTACATGCACAAAAAATAATAAGAAGAAAAAATGAATTGTTGTTGTTATGTGCTGTCACGTCGCCTGTAATTATTTACAACATAGTGACCTATGTACAGCAGCTCTGAAGCCTGCTTTGTCTTGAGCCAGTCTCACTGACTGACACACCTACTACCCCTGTTGCCCTAGTTTCTGTTTCAGTCCATCTCCTCTCCTGTGTTGTCCCTCCACCCTTCCAAGCATGATATCCTTTTTCAAGGATAGGTCCCTCCTAGCCACATGCCCAAAGTATGTGAGATGGATCTTCAAAATCCTAACCTCCAAGGAGAAACTTGGTTTTACTCTTTCCAAGAGAGACCTGTTTGTTTTCTTGGCAGTCCATGGTATGATCAAGACTCTTCTTCAGCACCACAACTCAAAAGCATCATTTCATCTTCTGTCTTCGTTAGTCATTGTCTGGCTCTCTCATGCAATAGCGAGTAATTGAGAAGACCATCAACTGGATCAGGCTCACCTTAGTCGCTAGACTGACATTGACTGTTGATTCTCGGTACTCTGGAAAGGACTCTGACGGCATATTTCCCTAATGCAGTTCATCTCTTGATTGCCTGACTGCTGGTGCCAAGAGTGTTAATTGTGGAGTAGAGCAAGCTGTAATTGTTAACAACCTCAGCCTCTTCTCCATTCATCATGGTGCTGCTAGTTGGCCCAGTGTTGAGAATCTTTGCCTTTTTGATGTTGAGATATGCATTGAGAGATGCTAAAAGACACTGTGCCAGAAATACTTTCCTGTGCTTTGTCTGGTGCCTGCATTTCTTAAGTTGGTTTCTACTTTCATCCTTTATCACTGAAGTGTGTAAAAATGATGTAATGGCATCAGACCTTTTTCTAGCTTCACAAGCGGAAGGCTAGAGAATCCAGATCCTTAACCCCAGGATAATTCCTATGAGGTGGAGATCAGACATACCTCTACCCTCCAAACGGTCTACCCATTTTGATACCATCTGGCATCCCACTCTTAAATTCTCTTCTGGATCTAATGATTCATTGCAGTGGCCACATAGAACTCACAGACTATGTTCATAGTTCTGGGGCTTAATAGGGAAACGACAGGTTACAGTTTAGGATTAGGAATGATTGAGGATGTAGTTTTTCAGTCAGGATACCTTCTTGGCCTAGCCTCTGTTAAAAAGCTCTTAAATTCCACTGGTATATGCCCAGAGGCCCCCCACTCTGCCGGTAAGTCTTGGTCAAAAGGTACATAACTCTGATAGTCTGTGGGTCAGAAGACCCGTTGTAGCTGTCTTACTCCATGGCCCAGGAAGCCCACTGCACTGTCTTACACAGTCGCCTGGTACAGCTTTTCCATTTCCCAAGTCTAGGAGGTCCTGGGCCCAGGTCCACAAAATAATGCTTCCCTCTCACCTCTTCTTGACAGCAGCAAGGTCCTCCTCTTTGTGTTTCTGGGATTGACTTTTCTTTAAACTTAATGAGATGGCAGAGCTGACTAGTCAAGGGTTCTGTGCACTTTGTATGAACTCACATCTCAAAGTCTTCCATACCCTAATCTACATTATTAGCAAATTGGCTAATCCCCTTAAGGAGCCACAAGCACCATATATGTTGCAGTCACAAAGATTATGGCTAAAAAGGACATAGAATGTATTCTATCTTAAAGTTCTTTCTAAAATGCAAAAATGAGGACCTTGTTATCACTTATTAGCATTCAACTCAAATTGATTTCTCTGATTAACTGACCTGAAATCTTAGTAAGACTGTTAGGAAAGGAAAAGTTGTGACATACAATGTTGTTTTGTTTTTACTTTGGTTAATGGCAACTGGGGGAGTAAAGGCATGTGAGTGAAAAAGAAAAAAAGCTTGTTTTCAGCCATCTAAGGTGCATCCATTGGTCTTTCCTCATCTGGAGCAAAGAAGAGTGAACTAATGGATCACGTGGACGTCAGCCTCCACAACCCTGGGCCCAGAATTAGGAGGGGGCTGGCTGTTACTGTTCTACTCTCAGTGGGATCACAATAGAAGCTTCTACATAGAGTGAGAAGAAATGTTGAACCAAACTCAAAATCTTAACCTTTCAACTTGGAATTGAACTTGCCCCCAATGCTCAATTTTCAGCCAAAATATATTCTGGTTTGAAAGTAAACAGTAATGCTAGATACTTCTTAGAACGGCCATTTTAGACTAAAAGGAGCATTTGTCCCAGGACAAAATTCATGAGTCAAAAAAATGGATAGGAGGATGGACACTCTTCTGCTGCTGCTTCAGGTGAACAGAGGTGAATTATTGAGCATTGGACGGCTGTGGAGCAGATAACTTTTCATTTGATCTTGATGAACAGAGAAGCCACAAGAGTTAGGAAGTTTATGCTAATAGAAAACAACCCACTCAAAACTCACTGCCTTTAGTCAGAACTGACTCCTAGCTGATCCTCCGTTGGATTTCAGAGGCTCTAAATCGCATGGGAGGAGACTGCCTATGGAGACAACACCTGTGGAGTTGCTGGTGGATTTGAACCACCAGAGAGATGTGACCTTTCGGCCAACGGTGTAATTCCCTACAAATTACACTACCAGAGCTCCCTTAGTGGAAAATGCTGTTGTTCTTGTGTACCGTCAAGTGAGAACCAATCCAGTGGGTTTTCAGAGGCACTTTATTGCGTAAGGGGAGATTGCCCATCTTTCTCCCATGGAGAAGCTACTGGATTTGAACCATGTGCCTTTGGCATTACTGTGCAGCTTCTTGCCAGTCGACCACCAGAGCTCCCTTCATGGGGAATAATAGACAAAACCCTTTCGTTCATTGCTGTAGTGATAGGACTGACTCCTAGCCGACCCTCCAGTGGGTTTTCAGAGACTGTAAATTACCTGGGAGGAGATTGTTCATCTGTTACCTGTGGACAATCTCCTGGTGAATTTGAACTGCTTGTTGTTTGGTTGGCAGTACAACTCCCAACCAACTAGGCCACTAGAGCGCCTCATGGGGATTAGAGGGTATATTATAAACCTGACCTATAGGAAGAAGAACTAGCAATAAACAGAAAGGTAGTGGGGGTTACGCTGAATGAAGATAGATGGCCTTATTTTGCATTTGCTTTGTCTATAAGAAATTCTGTAAGTTACAGTTTGGGGTGGGGCTGGGTGGAGTTGGGGTGTGTGGGTGTGAATAGTCATTTATGAGCTGACTTCACTTAAGAAAGGCTCTGCTGCTGAATGAGCAGCCGGAGGCCAGGCCGGGGCCATAGCTGGTACCTACCATTTAGGAATGAGAATCTTAGGAGAGACAAATGAAAGGCAGGTTCCTCCCAGAAAAGCTCTCCTGAGTGGGAGAAAAGGAGAAGTGCCCATTCTGGCTCATCCCCCGGCTGATACTGCTCTTATGTGAGCGCTGTCCAGTTCACGAGCTTCTTTTCATAAGTGCGTCACAATCTTGGAATGTATCCTCCAAACCCAACCTGTCTGAGCTCCATGCCAGCTGGCCTTCTTCCCTTCCAGGGTGGGGCTAGGAGGTGGCTTGTGACAGAATGTCTGGAAAATTCTACCTTGCACCCTGGTTAGGGACCATTGCTGTGGTTGATGAATTGAAGTTCATTCTATTCTCTGTGAGTTCAATATCCTCAATTATCAGGACATTAATTTTAGTTTCTCTTTTTCCTACTTCTGTTTTGTTGTTGTTATGTGTTGTCAAGTCACCTGTGACTCATAGTGACCCTATGTACAACAGCTCTGAACCCTGTCCTGAGCCAGTCTCACTGACTGACACACCTAATCCCATTGCCCTAGTTATTGTGTTGATCCACCTCATCCAGAGTCTTCCTCTCCTGTGTTGTCCCAGGGAGGACCTCGATTTACCCAGAGATGAGTATCCAAGAAAGACATGCCCTGTGGTCTTCAAGTCTGTCCCTTTAATTTTCCTCCTTACTACACTGAATTCTGAAATACTTCTCAGTATTCACACATGAGCCATCCACGCCCCAAGGACCTAAAGACAAACAAAAACAGAAAGCTCTTTGCCGTCAAGTCAGACTGAGTGACAGCTGACCCTCCATTGGACTTCTGAGCTGTAAATCATATGGGAGGAGATTGCCCATTATTCTTTGGAGCTGCTGCTAGATTTGCAGTGCTGGAGAGTCATGGTGTTTGGCTACAATCGTAGTTTCCTAAGGGCCACACCAGTACAGCTTGAGAAAAACTCATAGGATCCCTGAACTTGACCATCCCACCAGTTCACATCAGTCAAAGGAGACCTACACTTCTGGAGTGGTTGAAGCTTTTCTTCTGGGCACCTGCGTTCATCCCTCACCTCTGGGGAATTCTGGGATGCAGGCCAGGTAACTCCTCTCTCTGTTCCCAGGGACACTGTATCCAAGGACACGATTCCTTGGCTTCACTGCTGCAGTAGGGAGGGTGTGACCTATCAGGACTCGAGGGACACCCTGTGACCTGGAGCAGTTCCACTGGACCCTCCCCATGGTACAGCCAGAGTCCCCAGGGAGCCCCCTTATTTCCTGAAGTTTTAAGGTGTGCCTCTCAGCACAGCTTGCCTGGCATCTTGGAGAACTTCTGAAGAAGAGCTTTCACAACTGGAAAGGTCATGTGTTGCAACTGGACGTGAGCACTCTGTTGGTGCATCTGCCACAGCACCTTTGTGACTTTAAAAGTGGGAGGCAAGAATGATGAGGCCTCACCTCGTCTACTTTGGGCATGTTGCTAAGAGGAGCTATTCCTTGGAGAAGGACACGATACTGGGAAGGATGGAGGGTCAGTGAAGGAGAGAAGGACTCCCAGCCAGGTGGATTGACACGGTGACTGCTGCAATGATTGGGCTCCAGTGTGTCAGGAAATGTGAGGATGGTGCGGGATAGAACAGGGTTCAGATCTTTTTATCATAGGGTCACTATGAGTCGTACTTAACTCGACAGCATTTAACAACAATCAGTTAATGTTTGTGATAATTGTCTATGAATGTAGATTTTACTCGGTAGTTAACAGTCAGAACTGTTACTTTCACGGAGCTAATTTTCACCTTAGAAGCAAGCCCTGATGGGGGGCATGTTATATACTGTGCTACTAAGTGAAAGAAAGGTTGACAGTTTGAATACGTCATTCTTTCCATGGCAGCAAGATGAGGCAATATCCTTCCCTTAATTTCCTAGCCTCAGAGACCCAGTGGAGGATCACCAAGAGTCAGAAGTGACTAGGAGTTTGGGTTTAATGTCAGCATTAAGGAGGCCTGGTCATCCATCCAGTGGTCAGCCTCAAACCTGCCCAATGATTCTACAGGCTGAAGATCTGGCTAAGCTCCTGTAAAATATCAGCCTAGAAAATCCTATTGGGCAGTTCTCTGTCACAGGGGCCAACTGGGAGGCGAAGTAGACTCAACAGTGCTAAACAATAGCAGTCTTAATGATTGAGCACAGAAAATTTGATTAGGAAATTACTAGGCTGATTTCATGCTACTTGAAATGCTTTTACTTGCTAACTAAAAAAAGTTTGTGAATGTGACATTAAGGTACTTTGGGAAATTTAAATGTATAATGTAACCTTTCAGGAAAATCTGGGTGGTGAGAAAATGAAAGAATGGATCACCAAAGGTCAGCTCCTTTCAATATATATATTTTTAAAGGGAAATTTTGGAAATGCTTTAAAATAGATTCATTTTCTCAATAGTAGTGAATAATAAAATATGTTCAATGTTCTTGCTGACTTAGGGTCAATTATAATACTGTGCTGGAGGTGGTATCTTAGTTTTCCAGAGCTGTTATAGCAGAAATACCACAAGTGGGTGGCTTTAACAAGCAGACATTTCTTTTCTTTCAGTTCAGGAGGCTACCCGTCCATCTTCAAGGCCCTGGCTATTGAGGGGAAGACTTGCTTTCGAAAGTCAAGGATCCTTGTCTCTTTCAGCCTCCATAGCCCCTGCATTCCTTGTTGCCTTGGTGATACTCAGGCGGAGTCGGCCTCCATTTGTGCTCCTTGCTCTGTTAATCTGTGGTTAATTTGCTTTTCTAAAATGCAAAAGTGGTTAGGTGTAGGACACATTTTGCACTGCTATGGCCTCATTATATAACAAAGAAAAGGGCTATTCCCAAATCCAGGGATAAAGATTTAGATTCCAGCACGTATTTTGTTGTTAAAAAAAATAGAGAGGGTAGGAAGGCAAAAAGAAACCCACTGTCATCAAGTCAAGGCAACTCTGGAGCAGCGTGGACCTGCCCAGGTCTGTAGGCTACGTTGCCTCCTCTGTCTCCCTCAGAGACCATGGTGGGCTAGAGTTGGCAACCTTTTGGATTACGGAACTGTTTTACCACCATGGTTCCTTGTTTTTAGTTGCTTTTGAGTCAGCTGTGACCCTGTGAACAATGGATCTGAACCTTGCTCTGTCCTTTCTCCCGCAGAGCCAATAAGTGAATCCCAGCTGCCAGCTTTTTGAGTGGCAGCTGAGTGAATATCTGCATCACCAGAATTCTTTGCAAATAATTGTGGGGATAGAGTGTACACGGGTCTAACCATAACAGTGATGTATGATGTATATACACAGATGTATATATACAGGTCTGCTTGGATTCCCAAAGTTCTAGAGCATACCAAGTACTTGTTTTTAAAGAAATGAGCTCTTGATTCTTCCTTCCTTCCTTCCTTCCTCCCTCCCTCCCTCCGTCCTTTTTTCCATCCATCCATCCATTTTCCTTTTCTTCCTTTTTTTAAAAAAAAAATTAATTGTAATGAAAGTTAACAGAGGCTTAGGGTTTCCAGTCATTCATTGTTGCACTTTTCTTACTTAGGATAGTAGAGGAAGACTGCTTTGTAGGGGACCTCTTGGATAGTGTAACAAAGATGCCCTTCCACAAAACTAGTGTCAGAAACTGTGTTGTGGAGGGCTGTTTTGTTTGTATTTTCAGTTAAAAAACCGTGTCTTTATCACTTAGACTTTTCATTGTGATTCAGAGTACACACTATCATTTTAGCTTCAAACTGTTTCCTTGTTACTAAGATTTTTCTGTCTCTGACTTTAAGACCTCTTTTAAAAAAGAAAATCAGTAATGTTGCATTATTACAATAATGTTGTATGGTATTTGGGATTCCCTCTCTGAAGAAGTTTCTAAGGAATAGAGCACATTGTGTGTTGGGCTACTAACTGAAGGATTGCTAATTCCATTGAGTTGCTTTGTGGGGCAAAGATAAGGAAGTTGGCTTCTGTTAAGATCTTTAGCCCCAGAAATCTAAGGGGGGGATGGTTTTCAGGGTGGTAGAATCAGCTGTATGCTAGTGGATTTTGAGTTTGGTTTGGAGAAATTTGTAATAACCATTAAGAAAATACGGCTACTGAAGACCACTAAATGCAAAGTAAAATTTTAGAACCACGAGCATAAAAGAAATAACTTTTACAGTTTGATTTCCATTTACTTTGAGGTACTAGATGAAGAAGCCATATTTCTGAAAATCAGTTACTGTATTCACTGTTGTTGTTATTGTTGTTAGGTGCCATTGAATGGCTTCTGACCCTTATCGACCCTGTGTATGACAGCTCTGAACCTTGCTCTGTGCTAGTTTTTGATACTGTGTTAAATATAGGTCACAAAACACTTGACATTTTAGTCTTCATATGTGCAGTTCAGTGACCTTCGGTAAGTTCACCATTGTGCAGCCATCACCGTTCAGTCTGTGTCTTAGAACCTTGAAACTTGCACGGGTTTCAGTAGCCTCTGAACCCCTGTGCGCACAGACATGTTTTCTTGTCAGAGGAGGCTCCTGGCTTTCATTGCTTTTAGAGCCCTTACCATAACAGACTTTCAATGATTTGTCTTTTAGATTTGTTGTTGTTATGTACCATTGAGTCATTATGACTCATGGCAACCCTATGTACAGCAGCTCTGAAACCTGCCTGAGCCAATCTCACTGACGCTGATACGCCAACCCCCATTGCCGCAGTCATTCTATCAATCCATCTCAGTTGGGGTCTTCCTCACCTGCACTGTCCCTCCACCCTCCCAAGCATGATGTCCTTCTCCAAAGACTGATCTCTCCTGACCACATGGCCAAAGTATGTGAGACCGAACTTCAAAATCCTAGCCTTCAAGGAGAAACTTGGTTTCACTCTCTCCAAGACATACCTATTTAGAGATGCTATATTTAAACCAGATTCAAAGCAGAAACATTAATTCTATCCAGTTGTTTTTCATGTCCTAATTTTTATAAAAGCACATTGTGATGATTGTACCTGATTTCTTAAAAAGAACATTGTGATTAGAGTTTTCGCTTGATTAGGAGCTAAATCCTTTAGAAAGTCACTTAAATTTTTTTAAGTGAAAATTTACAAATGAGTTCTTAATTCAGTCATTCATACATATTTTTGTTTGATAACATTATTTGCAATTGATTTTAAATTCCTTATTGTATATTGCCTTCCCCTTCACTGAACTTATCTAGAACTATTCAAGAATATTTGTATCTGTGTATAAACCTTTTCCTTCTTGTTGTTTTGTGCTAACAAGTCTCTTGAGATTCATCAGTGTCCCTCCACCCTTCCAAGCATGATGTCCCTCTCCAAGGACTGGTCTTTCCTTATAACATGTCCAAAGTATGTCAGACAAAGCTTCAAAATCCTTGCCTCCAAGGAACATCCTGCTTTCACCTTCTCCAAGATGAACTTGTTTGTTCTCCTAGCTGCCCATGGTATATTCTGTACTCTTCTCCAGCACCACAGCTCAAAGGCATCAATTCTTCTATCCTTAGTCATTGTCTAGCTCTCTGATGCATAGCAAGTAATTGAAAGACCATGGCCTGAATCAGGTGCACCCTCGTTTCTAGACTGACATCATTACTCTTCAGTACTCTGGAGAGGTCCTTGACTTCCCAATGTAATTTGTCTTGATTTCCTGGCTACTGGTACCAAGAGATTGTGGAGCCAAGCGAACTGAAACTGTTAACAATCTTAATCTCACGTTTTATAATAGTGGTCTTATACCAGAATTGTCCTTTTGCAATTGACTTAATGTCATTCATAATTTGATCGAGATTCATCCATTTTGTACAGTGTTTCACAAATTCTTTATTGTTCTTTAATGTTACGTAATACTCCATTGTGTGAATGCACTATAGTTTTCCTTGCCGTTCATCCAGTGATTGATATTTGAATTGTTTCCTTCTACTATAAATAATGCTGCAGTCAGCGTGGGTATACATATATATTCATGATGATGCGTTTTATGCGTTCGAGATATCTACCTAGTGGTGAGAGCTCTGGCAGCTTAGTGGTAAGGAATTGCGCCGCCAACCTAAAGGAATCCAGTTCAAATGTACCGGCAGCTCTGCAGGAGAAAGGTGGGCAATCTCCTCCCATGGAGTTTACTGCCTCTGAAAACCTGCTGGAGGGTCAGCTATGAGTTGGGTCTGACTTTATGGTACACAACAACAGTGGGATAGCTAGACCAAGTGGTATTTCTGTCCCCAATTTAGAAAAGTAGTCTTAATGGTAAACAAAGCATACTTAAGCACACAATGTAGCCAACATGTAGTTATGTTTGATGTTGAAAATACAAAACTGAAAAAAAAAATACAAAACTGGATGTATTTAAGCCAATAGTATTTTCAGATCAAAATTAAAATAATGTTGATCAGAGTAAAAAGAGTAACAGTAATTGAAATTGAGGAAACCTCCAAAGCAATTATCATTTCAGAGGTTTTAAAAAATTTTTTATTAAAAAACAAACCAGTAATATCAACCAATATAAAAAATTATTTAAGAGTTTTAACTTTTTCTTAGCAGTAGCATTCAGGTTGGGAAGGCACACTTACTATATTATATTTGATACAGTAAATATATATATATTACGGACATTTGATAGTAAATATTTTTAATTTTTAGGTAATGATGTCTAGCTTTAAAAAGAATTGCCTTTTTGCATTAAACTATTCCTGGGAGAAAGTAAAAGATGTCTGAGATTTGTTTCCAAAGAATTGAAACTGGGTGAGGAGAATGAGAATGCATACATCAAAAATCAACCATGTGTAATAATTCTGGTTGTTGTTGTGTTGGGTACATGGATTCATGATTCTGTTCTGTGCATATGTTGTAAAATTTGCATAACAAAAATGATCTGAAATAATCTTGTTTGGGATTCAGAGGACAACTGGAAGGCTCTTTTTAGCTTAGAAAGATTGGAATTATAGCAAGTGTGATTTTGTTCCCTAAGAATTACTGTATACAATATGCTTGAAGTAAATATTTTAACTATCTGTAACATACACTCTGTGGGTAAGGACTGTACACTCTATCTGTAGGTAGGGACTGTTTACATGCAGTATTTCTTCAGACCTAGAAGCTCTGTGAGCTCAATACAGATGGATGGGTAGGAAGAAGAAAGGAAGGAAAGGAGGGAGGGAGGAAAAAAAGAATCTCCTTCCCTCCATTCTGCTCAGCCCTGTTGTCCACACTTAACTCTCAGTCTAGTACATCTATCCCATCAGTGGGTGTGCAGTGGTCCTCACTATAAACTGCAGACTTCCTATCAGAGGCTTAGTTAGCGTCAGTTTACGTCTCCTGGTCCTGTCTCCAGATGACACCCTTTCCAGGCATTCCTTGGTACCTCGTCCCACCCTCCTGCCAGCCCAATCCTCAATTCCTCTTTTCCTATCACACTAAAAGTATGGTCGCACAGAAAAACCTGCAGTCTGGCATTTTGGGTAATGATGAGCCCACACCTGAGCGACAGCTCCGCCTGGTGGGAGGGATAGGCAGTGTATGCCTTCACCAAGGGATTGTGGTGATGGAGCTCCTTAAATGTTTTCTCCCAAAAGTTGCCTGGAGAGAGTTTAGAAAATAAATTACTCTTAGAATAATTAAAAAAAAAAGTTTTGCAAAGCCAATGGAAAACGGATGCAGCACTTGCCAATGATATTAGTAGAAATAACCTCAGCTGAGGAGAGCTGTTGCTGTGTACTGTAGAGTAGCAGACCTTCCGATGGGTCTTCAGAGGCAGAGGAGAAGATTGCCCCTTCTCCTTTGGAGCAGCTGGTAGCCTAGAACCGTGCGCCTTCGGGATTACAGTGCAGCTTCTTGCTACTAGGCCACCGGAGCTCCCCAAGAAGGAAGAGCTACTGTGTATAAATGTCATAGTGTTACTTTGATTAAAGAAAAGGTTTTCTTTTTTATTGAAAGTGCTGCATTCTTTTGTTAAAGTACTGGCTTGTATGTTGTGTGTGTGTGTGTGTGTTGTTGTTTTGTTTCTTGCTTGTTTTTACTGTGACAACATCACTCTGATACTTTTCTTTTTTTGTTATATGCGGGAGATAAAATAAAGACTCTTTGCAGGCTGTAGGATTTTCTTTAGCTTCAGGATATATACAGAAGAAAAGAACATGTATGAGAACCATCCATAAGCCTCTGAGACTCCTGACCTTTCATTTTCTGCCCTTGCAGTTTTTTTTTGCAGTTGTTTTTAAAACATAGCTCTTCTTTATGATTAATTTAGAAGAAAAAATTATTGTGCATCAGTGTAACATAGTATAGGGCCTTCACTTAGGCTTCTTAGAATCTTCACAGCAACCCAGTGAGCTGGGCACCATTCCTGATTGCGCTCACAGGAGCAGGTGGTTAACTGACCAGCTCTTCATTTGTCAGAGCACAGTTTGTATATTGTGTCTGATTTCGAGGTCACTGCCTTTCCTGCCATGCCACCCCAAGTGTTTAAAACACACAACGGCTTCCCATTGTCTAGGAAAGCTCCTTGATGTGGCGTAGGAGAGGAATGCTCACCATGTGCCCTAATTGCAGGTTGGTCCTCTGCAGCTATGAAACATGGTTTTACTAGTCCCAGAACAGGTTGTATACTTTTATATCTTCCTGCTTTATGTTGTGCTTTTATTCTGTTTAAGATACTTCCTCGCACTCTAGAAATCGGGATTATCCTTGTAAGGATGTCCTTCTGAGGTCTCTGCATGCATTTCGTAGGGCAGTTCTCCAATATTTCTGGCTCCAGACACAAAGAGCTCTGGTGGTCCTTGGTAGGGAGTTGTACTGCAGACTCAAAGACCTGACTTCTGTGGCTGGGCTTTTTTTGGGAGAATGATGAGCAGTCTCCTCCTGTGGTATATACTGTCTTGGAAAATCTACTGTAGGGTCAGCCATGAGTAGGTTCTGACTCTCCAACAATGTGTTTGAGGTTTTGAGTCGTTTGCACACATGGTAGAATGTGACTCCTCTCACCCACTGAATTTTCGTGGGGCCATATAACTAGTTCTGGACATTGAGTTTTGACCCACAGTGAATGGTGTCTCTCCCGAGTGGATGGTCCCAGTCTCACTAGGCAGTCTTCTCTTTCTCTTTGGTACTGGGGGTGACTGTTCTGTAAAGCGGATCTCTGTGTGTGGTTTCCACAAGTCACTTCCCTCCAAAGCCATGAGGAAGAGACAAGCTCTGATGCAGGACATTTCTTTGAAATGAAGATGGTAATTGACATGTTCTCTGATGAGCTGTGACATGAGTTCTCGAAGAGCCTTATCACAGAAGCTATTTAGAAAAGATTTGTTTGATCTCACTCTATAGGTAAAAACGGTATTTGACACTTGTTGTTGTTGTTTGATGCAGTCGAGTCGTAGACGACTCCTAGCGACCCTATGAACGAATGGCCTGAGCACTGTTCGTACATAGAGTTTCCGGAGGCAAGCCATTTCGGAAGTGGATGCGGCTCCTGCTTCCAGGCTTGATTTAGTCGGGAAGTTCCGGCCGACACTGTCCACCATGGGTACTCGTACCACGATTGGCACATCACTGTCACAGTCTTCAGCATCACAGCAACCATGAGTTACCTCTGTACAGCAACGTACAGACCAGTGCTATACCACCTAGCTGATTTAAAGGATGATGTGATGCTCGTATAAGAGTTTATGGCCAGTGTTGGTAGTGAGGGAAGAATTTATGACCAGAACTTAAGAGAGTCAGTAAGATTGTGTTTTTAATATTTTTAATTTTGGAACTATTACTTTTTTTTGAACTATTAATATTTTTCTGTGTGTGTTTTCTGTTTTGGTTGAGGCTTGGTTGTGCTCTGTTACTTGCAGTTGGGTGTGAGATGATTGGATTTGGCCGCTTGGTTTTTTTTAGGTGTGTCAAATGCGATAATGGTTACCCATGGTGGACAATGCTTGGTGGAGCTCCCAGATTAGAACAGGCTTGGAAGCAGAAATGGCATCTACTTCAGAAACAGCTTGCCTCTGGAAAGTCTATGAATTTAGAGAAATGATGAAAGTTATACAAGTGTTCAGGTCTTTCGTTCAAAGGGTCCCTGTGAGTTGTCTAACATTTGATGACACTTAACAACATTAATATTTTTACTGAATCAGTTTGAAATTTTAAATTTAAATAGTTTTAAAACATTCAGTGTGGATCTGTTTTTAAAAGAGGCCCTTTAGAGTAGTGAGAGAAGATCTTCACCCTGAAACCCACAGCGTCCCTTTTCAGCAGGAAGTAGCTAAGAGAATACGCCGTCCCCTTTTCCTTATGACTCAGGGTGAAGTCTCTCTCAGGGAGGAGTGATAGGGAATGGCAAAGGACACACTGACAAAGAAGATTAATCAGAACTGGCTTTGACAAGCACTGTGGCATTTGGACAAGAACAAACTGGGAGGAGGGTAGAGAGAATAGTGCAACAATGAATGAGTGGAAGCCCAAAATCTCTGTAAATGTTTATGAAAATTAATAAAATATAATTATAGAAAAAAAATAAAAGAGGAGTGGTAACATTGATTACATTCTTTTTTTTTTTTTGACGTTCTATTCTTCTGTGAGTCTGGAGACTTAGGTGCTCCTGATCCAGGCCATAGTCTTTGCAATTACTTGCTATGCATCAGAGAACTAGACAATGAATGACTAAGGATGATTGAAGGAGAATTGATGCCTTTGAGCTGTGGTGCTGGAGAAGAGTATTAAATATATCATGGACAGCTAAAAGAACAAACAGTTGTCCTGGAGAGGGTGAAACCAGGCTGCCCCTTGGTGAAAGGCAAGGATTCTGAAGGTTTGTCTGATCTACTTTGGACATGTTGCAAAGAGGGACCAGTCCTTGGAGAGAGACGTCATGCTTGGGAGGGTAGAGGGACAGTGGAAGAGAGGAAGACCTTACATGAGATGGATTGATTCAGTGACTGGGATAATAGGGGTTGGTGTGTCAGAGTAGTAAAATTGGCACAGGATAGAGCAGGGTTTAGGGCTATTGTACATAGGGTCGCTATGAGTCACAGGTGACTCGAGGACTCATAACAGCTCTTGAGTGAAGAGCTAGGCTTTATAATTAAAGCCTGTTTTGTTTTGAGCGTGCCTTGAAAGGCACATGTTGCCACCTTGTGGCCAAAACAAAGCAAAATCCCAAACCTGTCTGAATTCATGGACCAAGGTGAAAAGTTTAATCTGCAAACAAAACATGAAACATCATCTGAGATTTACCAGTGAAATACCTATAGTCTCTTGAAGGGCACCTAGGATTTTTGTAGAAACAGATTTTAATTTATAGCTGAATGAATCAGACGGGAACAGTTTGTGGTGCTGGGTTGACCGCAAGGCTGCAGTAGTCTTACTGTTCGGCTGCAGGCTTTGTAGCCATCCTGATGGCCCTCTATGACCTGGTCAGGGTCTGACCTACAGTTAGCCCACAGATTTTGGCCTTATTTATTCCTTTAGTTTTATATTTAAAGTTAAGCCTAAGGTTGACTGTTACATTCTTTCAATCTTGATATTTAAATCAGACAATTTCTTTTCATTATATAACATTTTTATTTTCACTTATTTTATCAAAAGTTTACAGAAAAGTTAGATTTTCATTCATTGTTGCACATTTTTTATCCCCTCCTTCCCTTCTCCCTCCTCCAGTTCACCTTTTTTTTTTAAAAAGTCATTCATTATGGAATAAATTGGATGATTTCTAACAGTCAAAATTTACAGCATCAGCAACAAAATAGAATATTGTTAAAGACTAGATGTGTACCCCAGATACAAGAGCCCCACTGGTACAATGATTAAAGGTTGTTGGGGTGAACCTCCCAGGTGCTCAATGGGAGAGAGATGAGGCAGTCAGCTTGACAAAGATAACAGCCTTGAACACCCACTAGGTACTTCTGTTCAGGTCTGTGGCATCACTGTGAGTCGGAATAGATGGAACAGAAAGAATCTGTTTTGTTTTTAAATCCCACATAGATCTTACATTTGTTGAAGGTCTAGATATTGCCTTCCCTATTCCAATATTTAAATTAGAGCTATCTCTTTTGAAATTTGGGTGTTTCACAATCAGGAATGTGACATACCATTACAGGTGTTGACTCTGAACATAGGTGACATGTTCCTAGATGCGTGGCTCACAGTCACTGTCTTTGTTGGGGATTGCTTTTTTATGACTATAGAAACATAAACCAGTATGAAATTAAAAAATATTTAGTAATAAAAACCCACATCAGTCATATTGTTTCTATAAATGTTTTATAATGAAAATTGAATGTGATGAAATATTAAAAATACCATTCATTAAATATTCAAAAGTTCAGTCTTTGGAACTCGTCAGACCTCTCTCCATTTGACTGCTGGCTTAAAGAAGCTGTTTAGAAATTCTGAATTATGAAATGAGAATGCTGGGGGAGGGGGCTGGAGAGAGTGAAAATAGCTGGGATGGTGGCTGTGCAGTTATTTTTTCCCCCCCGCACCATCAGCCGTTTTTAGCTGCAGGCCTTTCCATTAGAGTAGCAGAAATAAAATGGCATTTTACAGAAGCTCCATTACACCTCTAACTCCTGGCAGTGTGCCAGCCCACATAATAGTGTGGCTTGTGTAAAAATGATACCTGGGATGGGTGCTGCGTTTTCAGCAGTGTTCCGTCTGACTGCCAGGGAAATGGTCTTTTGTGTTCAGTGCAGCCCTCTGGGACTCTCAGTTTGTAAGGCTCGAGCAGCCACCTCCACCAGCTAATCCATCGCCATTTGTCCTGGCCACGGGGGTTTTTTGAAGGGGAAGGACAGGTGTGGTTTGCCTTCTCCTCTTCACTCTCTCTTTTCCCAGAGGAGGGTAGGAGGCATGCTACAGAGCCACTTCGATTTCTTGTTCTCTGCTTTAGGGTGATTTCATGGTTGGTCCCCCTAATGTGAACTTCCCTCTTTCAGTCTCCCTGTATTCCATCCCCAGGGTATGCCTCTGTGCTCTGAATGTTCACCTACAACAAACTCATTGCCATTGAGTCAGAATCAACTTGTAGCTGACCCTTCAGCAAGTTTCCGGAGGCTGTAAATGGCACAGAAGGAGATTGTCCATCTTTCTCCCTCAGAGCTCCTGGTGGATTCAGACTGAAAGAGGCACTGCATTTGGGTTAGCACCTGAACTCCCCACGGACTGTGACACCAACGATATTTATCATAAAGAAACAAATCCAGAACACCTGCCCATTGTCCAGAGCCCCCCAAAGCGATGGGAGAGAATCAAGGATGGGATTTTATTTGTACGGAGCCCAATGGCAAGTAGCTTAAGTAGACTGTTAACCTAAAAGGCTAGGAGTTGGCACCCACCAGCTGCTCTGCAGGAAACAGACGAGCAATCTCCTCCCAAGACCTGAAGCCTCAGAAACCAGATGGAGGATCAGTCACAGTGGGTTGCACTCAATTCCATGGCAGTGGACATGGTTTTGTGTCTTTACACATTACTGTAAAGGAGCCCTGGTGGTACACTGGTTAAATATTCAGGTGCCAACTGAATGCTCCTCAGTTTGAACCTACTGGTCACTCCTTGGGAAAAAAATGTAGCAGTTTGCTTCCATAAAGATTACAACCATGGCACTCCTCTGAGGCACACCCCCACAGAGCCATGTTTTCAGGTTTGAAAACATGTGGACTGAGAAATAATAAAAGCACCACACTTGGGCATTTACTAAGTGCTAGACACTGTTCTAGGGATTATATATATGAAGAGGTTTAGTCACACAGCAGCCTAATGAAATGAGTTATATTATCACCCTCATTTTACAGATGAGACAGGCTGGAAGTGCTCCGGTGTCCAGGGCTCTCGTTGCCCCCTAGCCCAGCCTCTCCTCACTGCAGATGGTTCATAGATAGAGCGAGGATGGGCAGTGGGGAAGACAAGGACGAGAGGAGAAGTGATAGAGCCGTAGCTGCCCTCCTGGGCACAGTGAACTATTATCGAGCAGCTGTCTGGAGTGAGTCCCCCAGACTCTCATGGTGGGGGAGGGCAGCTGGGAAGTCAGAGCTGCTTTGGTGACATTGGACAGTGCTTGTCTTCTCTCATCCCGTGGAGTTGTCCAGAGGCTATGTGAGGGGTGCCATTGCAGCACTGTAGGAGCAGATGGGAGAACCAGCCATCTTTTCTTCAGCCAGATAGTAAAATGATTTGCAGAAATGGAAAATATTGCCTCTCTTCTCACTAAACTTATTTTGGGAAAATAGAGTGACTTAACATAAAAAATATTTGTGGTGACATGTAATGGGTTAGTGGGTTTTTTTTTTTTAAAAAAAAGGTAAATAGTACTCTATCTCTTGATTTTAGTTTCCAGTTCAGTAAGTACTGATAGATAACCACCCACATAAATTAAAGACCACTACATTTGTGAGCTACCCTTCTGGACAGTGCATTTTGGCAGGAGTGTAGGAAGGCAGAATGACAAGGTTCCTTGGCTTTTATAGTCAAGAAGCAGAGGACTGGGCCCCGGTTGTTGAGTTGCTCTTGGCTTGCATGTGTATTTATTTGTGCAAATGACTGGTGAATATGCCACCAGTTAAAAAGGCAGCTTTGTGCTGACATTTCTTCACTTCCAAAAGGGGGTCTTTGCCAGTCTCTCATTTAGGATTTTACCTGTGTGCTTGCAGCTTCTGGCTGGGGACCCATCTAAGAGATGTCAGGTGATCCATCATGTAGCAGTTGTTACAGAACAGTAACGCAGTATTATCATACCATGGGGTGGTAGACAGTGGCTGTGAGGATCTCTCTGACTCAAGGACATCCCTTGTTTAACAGGGCATCTCCACAATCATTGGTATGTTAGAGACCAGTGCTTTGACTGTTGGGTCAGTCTATCTTGTGGAAGATTTCCCTTGTTTTCACTGGCCCTCCACTTCACTGAACATGAATCACTTTTCTATCAATCGGTCTTTTCTTGTGACACCTCTAAAAGTAAGCAAGTTGAACAAAGTCTTGCCATCCCTACTTCTAAGGAACATCATGTATTCCATCATGTCATGATAAACTGTATTGAAGAAGATGGGCATATGTATGTTTTGTATTAGATGCTTCAGGATTGACTTGTGCTTCTGGAAATTAGACACTATATATGCTTGCAAAAGAGAAGTCCTCATCATTCCTTTTAGTCTTTCCAGATCTGTATCATTAAGTATCCTGACGTTAGAGTGTGAGCTGTGAAAATCCAAAAACAATGCAAAGGTCTGAGCTGTGAGCCAGAGCCCAGAGAGTAGTGGAGATGGAGACAAGGGGAGGGGGAAGGACAGGTAGGATCTGTGTTTAGTGTCCAGGAGGGTCCAGGCACAGATCCCTGTGAGCAGAGCCCCAGACAAAGCAAAGTGGACAGGAACCAGACACTTATTTTATCAGAGCAGCTGTTTTTACCTTGAAATCTAGATAGCAGTTTTAGCACCCATTGGGCAAGGGGGAAAATCACTTTTCCAGTGATGTATGCTCTCTCAAGGCAAGTGGTGGTGTTCCTGGACTTTAAGTGAGGAAATTGAGACTAAGAGATCAATGAAGTTGCTCAAGGTCACACTAATAATAGAGGAAAGCTGGAATTGGATGCTTGGTTGGCCTGATTCCAGCTCTCAGTGCTTTAAATCAGGTTCTGTTTTTAGCACTTTACGTTTGATTTTATATTATATCTCCTTATGCTTGTAATTTTACATACAAAATACTTCCTTTGAACTATTGTTGTCAATTTTTGTAATGTAAAAAATTTAAACAAGACGAGAGTATCTTTTATCATTAATTCAAGGGCAGTGCATTTCTGTGGACGAATGGTTTGCGCTTGTCTGTAGCTATCAACCCTTTTTGCTTTCTCTTGATTTCTAGAGCAGCTTACTTCTTATTTCTGGTTACTTCATAGACACAAATAATCTATACTACTGACTTTAACATTTCATCTCATTTGAGACTAAATTTTGCAACGGGAAATACAAAACTAATAAGTTTTAGGATGCTCTGGTGGCCAGGTGGGTAAGGAGTTGTGGTGCCAACTCAAAGGCAGGTAGGTGATTTGAATGCACTCACTGCACCATGAGGGAAAAACGAGCAGTCTCTTCCTGAATAATTTACAGCCTCTAAAAACCTTGCTTGAGGGTGAGCTGTGAGTTGATCCTCACTTGATGGTATACAACAGCAACTATGAGAGTTTTATTTTACTAATACAAATGGACAGTTTTCTTTAAGCCTTAAAAATAATTAGGAGTTGGAATAATTATCCTAACCCTGTCTCTGTGTTTTTTTTTTCTTTCCTCCCCAACACAGTTAACAAGCACAAGCCGTGGCTGGAGCCCACCTATCATGGCATCATCACAGAGAATGATAACACCGTCCTCCTGGACCCTCCCCTGATCGCCCTGGATAAAGATGCGCCTCTTCGCTTTGCAGGTACAGACATGGTCTTTGTTCACCTCTAATAAATTTGGGCTAGATGAGAAGCCCTTCCTACACCCCATTTGTATCATTACTGAATCTTTTCTGAAATGTCTTGATAGCAAAGTGTTGTCTATGGATCCTGTGTGCCAGGGTTTTTTTCCTTTTAATAATTGTAATAGCTGGCCAGAAATCTGGTTCCTAGAGCTAAGAAACAACATGAAACTGCCTCTTTATATGCTTTGTCTTGATGGAGCCAGGTAGCTGCCACCCTGATCAGTGTGTCATGAACTTGAATGTGTGCACAGAGCACTGGTTTCAGTGCACTTCAGTCACTAGGTCTGGGGGAACCCAAGACTGTGCATTTTCTAACCAGCTTCCAGGTGTTGCTGATGGTCTTGGTCTGCTTACACAGAGAGGATCTAGATGACTGCAGCTCAAGATTTCACTGGCATTACCTTGATTTTAGGGCGCTCTGGTGGCCTGGTGGTAAGGAGTTGTGCTGCCAACCCAAAGGCACGCAGTTTGAATCCACCAGCTGCTCTGTAGGAGAGAGATGAGCAGGCTAATTAACTGCCTTTGAAAATCCCCGGGAGGATCAACTATGAGTTAGTTCTGTCCTGATTATATATAATTAACTACAGCTTAGACATTTAGGAACCCCAGTGGTGCTGGAGGTGAAGCATTGGGCTCCTAACCAAAAGGCTGGCCATTTAAATCCACCAGTTGTTCTACAAGGGAGAGATGATCAGTCTGTTCCTGTAAAGACTTAACAGCCTCAAAAAGCTGATGGGCAGTATTCCCTGTCTGGTAGGGTTCTTGGTCAGAACTGACTGTGTGTTGTAGTGGGTTTTTCAAGAGGCTCCCTAGACTTCAGGTACCTAAAAGACTTTTGAAAACAATGAGCAGCCTTTATGGAGGAATCCTTTTAGCTTAGGTTTCACTTCTAATACATTTTTAATGTGTTACTTCATAAAATTTTAATACTGCAGTCTTTCATAGAGTCAAGTCTAAAGATTGCTTTTGAGGTTTTTCATAATATAGTATCCTTCTACTTTGCTAAAATATAACAGCAACTTCCAGATGAGAGCGGGTTTTTAATCCACATTAGATGTCCGAATTTGTTTCCTTAACTGATGAGGGCACTAGTGACTTAACTCTTTCTTTACCTCAGAATTGGAATTGACATTATAAAATGAAGCGGTTTTTGCATGTTAGTTTTCACAGTATAAAATTTCCCCATTAAAAGGAGTATGCTTTGTTTGACAAATTAGAAGAGTTGTACTTGACTTGATGGCACCTAATAACAACAACAAAAATACTAGTAATATCATTTATTACTCTTACTAAAGAGCACTGGTGCCATAGTATAAGTCTGGCTGCTAACTGAAGAGTTAGCACTTCAAACCCACTTGCTGCCCCTTGGGTGATAATCTGCTTCCGTAAAGATTTACAGCCTCACAATCCCAGTGCAAGGGTCCCTGCAAATCATCATTGACTTGCTGGTTTGGTTTGACTTTTTGTTAGTTTTCCTGTAAACAGTTAAGGGACTGGAACATGGAGTTGTTTTGGAGAAGTTATTTTAAAAATTTGGCTTCATTCCATTTGTCATAGCATATTTCAGAAAAGTAACCTGAAAAATGAACTTGTGCTGTTTAGGTCAGTGATGGAGACAGACCTTTTTAATTTGTTTTATTTACTGATTTTTAGAGAACCGTCCCAGTGGATAGACATTAGAGGAAGTGCGTTGAGCCACTTTGTGCTGAATATACTCATGTGGTTTGTTCAGTAGTTGAGGTGATAAGTGGTTTTCTCCCAGATTTAAAAATCACTTTTCATGTTGCATATTGATTTGCTCTGTCCTACCCAGATTTTTTTAGTGTTTGTGTGTGACCGTGTATATACACACACACACACACACACACACACGCGCGCGCGCGCGTATACACACATATCCTCCAAACACATCATCTTTGCTTATTGTTTAGTTTCTCATGAATGTGAAAAGCCTTGGTTGGCACTATGGGTAAAAGCATTGATCTACTAGCCAAAAGCTCGATGGTTTGAAGCCACTAGCAGCTCTGAGGGACGAAGATGAGACACTGTGCTTCTTTAAAGATTTACAGCCTTGGAAACTCTAGGCAGTTCTGCTTTGCCTTTCTACTTAGATGTAACTTGAAATCAACGTGATGTGAATGGATGTAGGTTTTTTATGAATGTGATAATGAAGGCTGTATAAATACTTTTAGGAGGTCCCTGGTGGCCTTGTGGTAAGAAGTTGCACTATAGTTCCAAAGACTTGTAGTTCAAATCCACTAGCTGCTCCATGGGGGGAGGATGAGCAGTCTCCTCCCCTGCAATTTGCGGCCTTTCAAAGCCTGCTGGAGGGTCAGTTCTGACTCAGCGACACAGCAACAACAACTGCACAATGGTGGCCTAGTCAGGAGCTCTAGTGGCCTCCTAGGGAGCTCTGGTGACCTTAGTGGGAAGGAATTGCTCTGTCAGCATGAAGGCATGTGGTTTGAATCCACCAGCACTCCATAAGAGAAAGATGGCCAGGCAACCCCTGTATGATTTACTGCTTCTGAAAACCCACTGGAGCTTCAGCTATGAGTTGGTCCTAACTTTCAGTACACAACAGCAGTGGCTGGTGGTAAGAAGTTGCTCTGTAAGTCCAGTGACATGTGATTCAAATCCACCAGCTGCTCCATGGGAGAAGGATGAGCAGTCTTCTCTGCAGTTTACTGCTTCTAAAAACCCACAGGAGGGTCAGTGATGGGTCAGTTCCAACTTGATCGTATGCAAGAACAAACAAGAAATACTTTTAAAGGATTATTTAGCTTATATTTTTAAGTGGACATATTTAAGTTTCTGACATTTCATGCATTTTCAGGAGTATTTGCAATTAAGATGTATTTGTTCCTTAAGACATTTCTTCACCTTGTAAAGTGTCAGCTGTACATGGTCCCACAGTATCTGTGGAATATGGTCTTATGATATTAAGGAGCCCTGGTAGCACAACCAGCAAAAAGGTTGATGGTTCAAACCCACCCAGGGGCTCTGCAGGAAGACTTGGCCATCTACTTCCATTAAGATTACAACCTTAGAAACCCAGTGGGACAGTTCTACTCTGTCCTGTAGGGTCTCTTCGAGTTGGAATTGACTCAGTGGCACATAATATCTACTATATTAGTAATTGTACGAAACATTCAGAAGTATTAACAGTGTTGCAGACATTATTCCAAGTGCCTCACCGTTTTCATTTAATGATCCTAACAACCCCAGTAGATAAGTAACTCTTTGTGTCCACCTCCATCTTTTTTTTTTTCTCGCTTCTTGAAAATAATTTTACATGAATGGCACTCACAACACGGTTTATCAATCAGGGCATGGTGAGCACAAGTGGTACAGTAATTCACAGGCTTGATCTGCCAGGAATCACTAGCATCCAACCAGAGGATGACAGTTCAGTTTAGTTTCCAGCTATTCCCACCGAAGTTTTACATGATGTTATGTCCAAGAACTTCAATGCGGTCAGGCTCTTTTTACAGAACAAACAGTAATGTACAATTTGTGAAGACATTTTATTGGCCTTTTGGGTAGAAACGGGAATTTATTTGCCAGGAAGGATGATCCCATCATACTTCTGCTGGAACCAGCGCATGGCTTCTTTGCTGATTCTGTGTTTGGCCCCAATGCAGCCTGTCCTGTGCTTCTTGTCTGCAATGCTGAAACCTGGCCTACCCAGCACCACATAGAAGTCTAGGCGGTAGATACCGATACTGGGGTCATATTTGATCCCAAGATCAATGTGCTCCTGGATCCCAAAACCAAAGTTTCCAGTATCTGAGAAGTTATTTTTTCTTAACTCGTATTCCCGCACTTTTAGACCTTTCTCCAAGATTTCCTCTGCCTTGGCCCCTCGGACTGTGCAGTGGACAGCAATTTTTTCATTTCTCCTAATGCCAAAGGATCTGCTTTAGAGAACACAGGAGTCTGGCCTGTGAGCTGCTCCGACACCTTGGCGGCCCGGGTCAGCCTGTCTCCACTCTCGCCTACACAGATGTTGAGGCAGAGCTCGTGGACGCGCAGCTCCCGCATGGGGTTCTCTTTTTCACCTTGATCTGCCATGATGGAGAACAGAAAGAGCCCACCTCCATCTTAAAGACAAAGAAGCTGAGGTACAGAGCAGGTCGTTTTATCTGTTTTGGGTTGCATTGCTAGTGTGTGAATACATGCAGAGGAGGTTATAAGAGGGAGGAGGAAATGAAATACGTTGAGCAGTGACTTTAAAGAAAGAGCTGAAACAATAAAGTAGCACTTTTTTCTTTCTCATTGGATTTAATTTTATTGATTCATTTACCAAAAGTTAATATACACCCCAAATTTAATACTACTTACAAAGTTGGGGTGTTTTTTGTTTTGTTTTTTTAAGGGTGTGTGTGTGTGTGTGTGTGTGTGTGTGTGTGTGTGCGCGCGCGCGCACACACGCACATGTTTGCTGTTGACTTTGATCCAACTGGTACAGGAGGAGATTGCCCCTCTTTCTCCAGCTGGGCATCAGGTGGATTCGAACCGCATGCCTTCAGGATTACAGCGCAGCTTCTTGACACTAGGCCACCAGAGCTCCCTTACTTATAAAGTTTTGCAAAGCATTTTTTCATTAATGTTCACAAGATAGCATATTGGGTTTTTATTTTTCCTTAAACTATAAAAAGAATTTAGAACTAACCATAGTGATAACTTGACTGTATGTGTCATAGTAGACAGATAGGGGAGCTCTGGTGGCTAGTAGGTAAAGAGTTGCACTACCAACCCAAAACCAAGTAGTTCAGATCTGACTGCCCTGCAAGAGAAAGATGATTCACATGTGATTCACAGCCTCTGGAGGGTCAGTTATGATTCGGTTCCAGGTAGACGTCATATAGCAGACAAGTCAGTGTTTTTCTTCTGAGTCCCATGGGGAACACAATTCCTCATATAGACAGGCATTTTTACCCTCACCCTCAGATAGTATCATTCACTTAGTATAAAATTCACTTAGATTTTTTAGGGTGTGTAGCCTGTTTAATTCCAGAATTACTTTCATCACCTGTCGCCCGTACTCATTAGCAGTCATTCCCCTGTCCACCTTTTGCACCCCCACTTCTCTAAATCAATAATCTTATTGTCTCCAGATTTTCCTACCCTGGACACTTCATATAAATGGAATCATGTATTTTGTGATTGGCTTTTTTCAGAACCATGTTTTCAGGGTTCATCCAGATTATAGCAGGTATCAGGACTTCATTCTTTTCATGGCTGAGTAATACTCCATAATATGGATAAGACCACCTTTTGTTGCTCCATTCTTCACTCAGTAGACATTTGGGTTGCTTCCACTTTTTGGCTATTATGAATAATGATGCTGTGAACATTTATGTACAGATTTTTGAAAAGACAAAGGTTCCTAGTTCTTTGAATGTGTAACTACGGGTGATATGTTATTAGAATATTCTTGGTTGAAGCATGATCCTCTTCTGTAATTGGAGAGCAAGCAGCTGTGTGGAGTGAGGAAGGGAACAGCTCCCATGTCACCTTCCCTTTCTCATTTCTCTGATGTGGTCCACACTCAACCACAGCACAGAACACTGTTCTTGAGACTGGAACAGACAGCAGTCATTTACATAGAGCTTACACGCAGGGGACCAGCAATGGAATCCTGGCTCTGTTACCTCTGTTACTGACTTTGTGGACTCGGGCAGAGTACGTCACCTGTCTGTGCCTCACTTTCACATTTTGTTGTTTGGTTTCTTTTTTATCTTTAACCCCCCTAACTCCCCCCTCCACCCTTTATTATTTGTGCAGTGGGGATAATATTGCCACATACTGCATAGGGATTTGGGAATATTTTTTATGTATGTGACGAGTTCAAAATAGTTCTTTCTGATGCTGTTTTTGTTAGTATTACTAGAAGCTTTTTAAAAAAATAATCCTTTCATGCTCACTTCAGCAGCACATATATTAAAATTGGAATGATACAGAGAAGATTAGTATGGCCCCTGTGCAAGGATGACATTCAAATTCATGAAACATTCCGTAATTTTTTTTAAAAAAATTTTTTCATTTAACATTTTGTGAGAAATATTATTTTCCTCTTTCTTCATCATCCTCCTGAGGGCTCTGGTGTCCTAGTCAGTAGAAAGTGGCCTTGCTAATCCAAAGATTCTGCCTCTCTGTCACTTCTTAGCTACCAGCAGCTCCTCCAGAGGTCTCCTCCTGTACGATTTCCAACCTCAGAAACCCAGTGGAGGGTCAGCTATGAGGTGATTACAGCTCAATGGCAGTGAGTTTGAGTGTGTTGATTGTAGTCGTCATAATGTCCCATTTCCTCATAGAACCTCTTAAATAATTTCGCTGGGTAAGGCAGAAGGTCTGATGCATAGCCTGATGATGATCTCAGATTGGTTTTGGAAGTGATGTGGGATTTAATTTAGCACCATGATAATGATGATGGTGGGGATGATTTTGGTGGCATCTACCCTCAGTGTGGCATAAGTGGTTTTAAGTACTTCTAGAGGGAGAAGGATGGGCATTCCTCCTCCCATGTGACTAACTGCCTCTGAAAACCTGCCAAAGGGCGAGCAATGTGTCAGTTCCGCCTCTGCTGTACTCAGCAACAACACAGGGGTTACAGTACCTAATTATTTTTGACTGGTGGTTAGCACTCTGCTATCCCCATTTCCCAGACAGACTCAAGAATTCTTACCAACCTTTTATCCACTGAAGCTCGTGGGACATGTCAACACTCTATAAATATTTGTGGATGGAATGACAGGGTTTGGCCACAGCCACACAGCTCGTAAATGATAGAACCTCTGCCTCGTCTCAGTTCTCAGGCTGCCTGTGTTGACCCTCAGGATGTTGTCATTCCTCATCTTACCTTTTGCATGTCTTGTATGTGGGTCGCTCCTGGAGTCCCTGTGCACATGTGCTGCATTGGAAGCTCAGTTATGCGTTAGGGGTGAAGGATCTGTAGACCAGCTTGTCACTGATCAGACGTGGACCGTCAATATATAGGGTCTACCCAGAGTGTTTCTTGAGGAGAAACTAAGAGTGTCAAGCCTTGATGTCTGTCATCTGTTGTTGGAAATTGTTGTTGCTGTTGCTGAGTCAGTTCTGTGTGCAGAACGGAACTGTTTCATGTGGCCTTTTGAGATGCCTCTGGATCAAATAGCCACTTTTCTTGGCTAATAACCCTTTTCATCACCCACTTAAAATTGTTTACTCATACTTATCAGAGAAGGGAAGGAAGTAAAAATTAACAAATATAGAAGTTAGGTGAAGGGAAAGGCAATAGACAATAAGGGGTTGATCAGACATTGTAATATTATTAATCAATTATAAGTATTGTTATAAAGCAAAATGTGTGAGTGATCAAATGAAAAAAACCAATGCAGTTTGTAAATATTAACCAACACCCCTTCCCAAAAAAAGTGTACAACCCCTTCAGAGAATTAAAGGGATCTCTGGCGGTCCAGTCTGTAGGGAGGTGTGGCTAACCCAAAGGCCACCCCTCCTTGGTGGTTTGATTCCATTAGTTCCTTTGAGGGAGAAAAATAGACACCCTCTTATGCCATTTACAGCCTTGGAATCCCAGTGGGATGTGAGCCATAGTTGGGGGGGGGCGAGAAAATGAAATTATTTTCTCTGCCCTTTTCCTCAATCTTCTAGAAGCCTCCATTGATGATGATATGTGTCGGATTGAGTGTGAGAAGCTTGCCGAGATAGAAGTTAAAACCCAGTCATAACAAAGCTAATTTCAGAATCACTTTGTTTGATCTGTTTGTGTTACCTACTTTCTAATAGTTACAAGGGTTTGATTTTTTTCCCCAGGAAGTAATTAAAATGTAAATCAAGTTTATGTGGCAGAAAGTGCCCTTTCATTTTTTTATTAGAAGATTATATAAACAGACACATTGGATGAGATAAAATGGATGAGTTAATGTACAATACTGTTGGAAAGCAAATTGTATCATATTATGACAACCTTGCCAGCAGTCATTTATTCTGTTAATTAATTTTAAGATTAGGGAGCTCTGGTGGCCTAGTGGTAAGAGGCTGCCCTCCAGTCCCAAAGGAATGTAGTTCAAATCCACCAGCTTTTCCTGGCAAAAGGAGGGACAGCCTCTTATGCTATTTCCTGTCTCTGAAAACCCACTACAGGGTCAACCAGATGTAACTCGACAGCATACAACAACAGATTAGTGTACAGTGCAGTCAGAATGCATACTGTGAAGTTGAGTTTCAAGTGCCATGATAATTTATTAAAACAATCAGCAACACCTTTTCCCATCCTTAATTAGTTTTTAATTAGTGAGTGTAAGTTTATAAAGCAAAGTGGTTTTCCATTCTGTATACATTACGCTTTGTGATGTTGATTACTATCCCCACATTGTAACAGTGCCCTTCCCACTTTATCCCAGTGTTTCGTTTCCAGTCATCCTTCTGCCTTCTTGTTCCCTGCCTTCTGATCATTGTTGTTTTGTACTGTTAAGTTGGAACTGACCCATAGCTGACCCTCTTGCAGGTTCGAGGCAGTAAATCACATGGGAGGAGATTGCCCATCTTTCTCATATGGAGCATCTAGTGGGTTGCAACTGTGTACCTTTGTGTTGGTAGTGCAGGTTCTTACTACTGAGCCACCAGATGCTGCCTGTTTGATCTTGTGTGTTAGGTTTTACCTAAGAAGTGTGTTTTCCCCTGGTGTTATTGATCGTCTCATCAGCCTGTCTGTTTTGCTAGAAGATGAGCCACAGAAGTTGGTATCAGTTCCAGGCGTCTTAAGGGGATCCATAGACCTGTCTGCCTTGTCTTTTTTTATGAGCAGTCACACAATTTTGTGTTTTGTGTGGTTGTTGTTGTTGTTGTATACTGTTGAGTCAGAACCAACCCATAGCTGACCCTCTGACGAGTTTTCAGAGGCAGTAAGTCACTCAGGAGGAGATTACCTATCCTTCTCCCGTGGAGCATCTGGTGGATTCAAACTGCATGCCTTTGGGATTGCAGCACAGCTTTTTGGTTTAAGGAATCCTGGTGGTGGAATAGGAGATAAGGTGGTGCAGTGGTTCAAGTTTTAGTGCTAACCAGAAAAGCTCACTGCTTGAACTATATTCCCTGAGAGAGTGCTTTGACAGTCGACCTCCGTAAAGATTGATAGTCCTGGACACAACACAGAGCAATTCTATTCTGTCCCAAAGGATCACTACTGAGTTGGAATTGACTCAGTAGTAGGTGGGTAGCACAATGCCTAAACACCCAGCTGCTTACCAAAAGAAGTTGGCAGTACAAACCCACCCAGCAGCTTTGGGGGAAAGACCTGGCAATTTGCTGGTGAAGATTACAACCTAGAGAACCCTTAAGGACAGTTATCCCTTGTCACAGGGAATACAGATTGACTCAAGGGCACCTAACAACAACAGCAGCAGTATGTTGTTGTTATGTGCCATTGAGTCGCTTGTGACCCATCTGACCCTCTGTACATCAGCTCTGAACCCTGTTCTGTCTTGAGCCAGTCTCACTAATTCTGACACACCAACTCCACATGCTCCAGTCACTGTATCAGTTCATCTCATCCAGGGTCTTCCTCTCCTGTGCTCTCCGTCCACCCTTCTGAGCAGGAGGACCTTCTCCAAGGACTACTCTCTCCTGGCCACATGCCTAAAGTATGTGAGATGGAGTTTCCAAATCCTAGCCTCCAGGGAGAAACTTGGTTTCACCCTCTCCAAGATAGACATATTCGTTTTCTTGGCAGTTCAAGACTCTTCTCCAGCACCACAATTCAAAGGCATCGATTCTTCTTCTTAATCATTGTCCTTAGTCATTGTCCAGCTCTCTGATGCATAGCAAGTAATTACAAAGGCCATTTCCTGGATTAGGTACACCTTAAGTCTCCAGACTGACGACATGACATCGTTACTTTTCAGTACTCTGGAAAGGTCCCTGATAGCAGATTTACCCAGTGCAATTCATCTTTTTATTTCTTGGATGCTGATGCTAAGAGAGTTGATTGTGGAGTCCAAGGAAGCTGTAATTGTTAACAACCTCAGTCTTTTCTCCATCTTTCATGGTGCTGCCAGTTGGCCCTGTGGTGAGAATCTTGGTCTTCTGGATGTTGAAGACTACAGTCCCTTACCTTCTGAAGCTAGTGCTTTGAAGACTACAGTCCTTTACCTTCTGAAGCTAGTGCTTCAAGTCCTTTTCGGTTTTGGCAAGCAAGGTTGTTGCATCTGCATAATGTAGGTTGTTGATGAGTCCTCCTCTTAAAGCCCTTCTTTCCGAATGATCTGTTCTGTAGATAGATTGAAAAAGTACAGAGACAGGATGCAGCCTGGGCTCTTTTCCTGATTTCGAAGCATGCACTGTTTAAAAGCTTTTGAACCACATATACTGATCACATTGTTGCTGTTTTAAGAATTGTGTGTTTCATGTTAATGTTTCAGCATTTCCCTTTCCCTTGTTTACACTCTTCCTTTGATTATAAACACTAATTCAATACAGTGGAGCTGTTTCCAACTTATACCAACTCTCCCCTGGGTTTCTGATGCTGTGAATCAAAACAGAAGGCCCACCTTTCTCCCACAGAGTCACTGGTGGCTAGAGATGCACAGACTGTGAGTTAGCCATGTGACTTGTTATGGACCATGCTACAGTGCTTTTTCCTCTTTTGAGTGTCAGCTCAGCTCATTGCCCTTGAGCAGGAACCTACTCACAGCTGACCTTCAAGTGGGTTTTCAGAGGCTGTCACATGGGAGAAGGTTGCCCATTTTATTCTCATGGAGCAACTGAAGGATTTGAACTGCCTGCCTTTGGATAGGCAGCACAACTCCTTACCCACTAGGCCACCAACTTTGAGTGTAGGTGGTTCTATTCAAACATTGTTTTTCTTTACCTTCCCATACTGAATACAGATATAATATAGGTTAAACAAGTACTTTTGTCTTCATAGATAATTAGAATCCACCCAGAATATCTTGTTGTGTCCTGTGGGGTAAGAACCAGCCCATAGCTAACCCACCAAAAGGTTTTCAGAAGATCACATGGGAGGAGATTGATTATCTTTTTCCCTCTGAGCAGATGGTGAATTCAAACTCCATGCCTTTGCATTGGCAGCAAAGATTTAGAATAGTATTTTCTCTGTGTTTGCAGTTAATGCAATTGGGGTGTCTTGAGGAGGCTGAGGAGTTTAACTACTGCAGGTGCTTCCCAGTTTTGCATTTTTGAGAGCAGCCATCTGGGCTGACATTATTTGCAGCAGTGGGGAAAGGAGTGTATTAGACTTAGTCACATGAAATTGTCAGTTTTGTATATTAAAAATGATTTGAGTATGGAAATCTCACCTGTTATAAAGCAAGCATTAGGTTAGGACAGAAGTGTGATTTTTACCAATTACTCATTAGAATTTACTCATTTTGGAAGCAGTCGCCTCGGGAAAGGTTCAAGATCAGTAAATATCAGGGAATTTTGTTAGCGTCTTTAGAGAACATTCACATAGCGTGAAAGCTGGTCCATGTTTTCAAAGCGCGAATAATCTAGGTCAGAAGGCAAGACCAACATTGACAAAGAGTCACCCAGGGATTCTGAGGTTGGTTTATTATTCAATGCAAAGTAAGGGAATAGCACATAGTATCTACTGGAGATTGTTGAAGAAGTGAGTTGATAAAGCAGAGCTGGGTTTGCCAGAAAGGATAGTTAGACTTTGCATAGGCAACAAAGGTGGGGAGAAAGCAGAGGTGGGAGCTGGTGGGGTCTTCTCAGGGGCTTGTGTGGCACGTTGCATTGGGAACAGAGTTGACCCTGTGCCTTCCATTGAAAAGCTAAAAGGATGGCGTGGTTTCTTGGTGGTGGTTATCCAGTGCAGATTCAACACTGCATGTACTTGGAGCTCTTGGGTAGCATGCTGCAGGCTTTCTCAAGCGCTCCTCTCAGCTGCCTGAGTCTACCCCTCCAGGACTGGAGCCTCAGAAATCCCTTACAGCCAGCCAACCAGCGATAGGCCTGTTTTCTCAAAGCATAGCCTTCATCTTGTTTGCTATAGGAATGTCCAGGAGCGTGCACTATAAAACAGATTACTGGCCTCCTCTCCAGAGTTGCTTAATCAGAATTTCTAGTGGGTAGGGCTTGGAAAACAATATTTTTAACAAGGTTTCCAAGCAACCCTTGGCACAATAAAACTGGAGAGCCATTGCTCTAACTGATGAGTTTGTAAGAGTAGAGGCTGTGTATTTAAGGAACCTTGAAAAACAGATTAGCCCCATCAGTGAGTGCCTAGAAACCAACTAGGTCTTGGAAGCAAGGAAATCACCTATTAGCAAATAAAGGACCAGTCTGGACATCTTGGCTGGTGAATATGAGCACTGAGGCTGAGCAGGGCAGAGAGAACTGGAGTAAAGAAGATAATTGGATAAACAGGGCCAGTGTAGGGGATGCTTACTGCTCAGCAAGTGCTCCAGATGGGGGATGACTAAAGAAAGTTGCACCAATACCTCCCCCAAGCCAAATACTGAAGACTGGACTCTTCCATTTTTAAGTATTTGTGTTTTGCTTTTAAACTTCTTTAGTATGGGGCCTACCACCAATTCTACGGGATGCATCACCTTTGACCGGGAAATATTACGACTAAACTTAAGAGACACTGATCCCAACATAAGGAGCTACCATCAGCTGATGTGTTTGAAATCACAGAAGCCATGGAAGCTTCATATATAAGTTATTAGATGGAGGGCTGGTGAAAGGGAGATAGATGTGAAGGGAGGGG
>NW_006399795.1:3905781-3928877 GCF_000299155.1 Elephantulus edwardii
TTCCTTTGCTGTCATGGGGAGCTCTGGTGACCTCGCTGGTAGGGAGCTGTGCTACCAACCCAAAGGCAAACAAACAGTTCAAATCCACCAGCTGCTTTGAGGAAGAAAGATGGGACAGTCTCCTCCTATGTGATTTATAGTTTCCGAAAACCCACTAGAGGGTAGGCTGTGAGTCATTTCTGACTAAACAGCAATGAATTGTTTTTGTTGTGTTATCCTGTCATAGTTGGGGAAGCCTTCTGGGAATGCTAGTGTGATATTTTATTGCAGAGAGAAACATGGTGAAAATAGAGTTTAGGTGGATTTGTCTAGCAGTGGTACATAGTCTGATTTGAGTAGGGGTAGAGCAGAAAGAAAATGGCATCTGAGAAGATTTTGAGAGGTGGAAGATCAGTTGTGAGTTTGGGAGGAGAGTACTGAGTCTAGCTAGCTTTCAGCTGGAGGCCAGCAGACTGAAAATGCAAATAGATATAGAGACATACTCTTCAATGCCTTACAGCAATGAGACTCCATGCACTGCATACAAATGGAGTGTAACTTCACACATGTATTTACCACATGGGTATATACTTCTCAGAGAACAACAGAGAGGGAGGAAGAAATCATGACAATTCAGGAGAATGGTGGTCTCAGGGTTAGGAGAAGATAATACATTGAATTTATAGAATGTAAATTTGTGAAGAATTTTTGTTAATTGTGTTGGTGTGATGATAGGAAAAGCTCTGTTAGCAGTATCTACTGATTTATGGTTAGCAACAAAACATGCTCCGGACTGTGCCACCAAAGCTTCTGCTGACTGACATATTTATGGATGGAATGATGTAATGTCTGGGATTTGCTTTAAACATTCCAGCCAGCAAGCAATTAGTTAGGAGAAATAGTATAAATAAAATCCTGAACATGCCACATTTCTTCCAAGTCTTTGCCCCCTCTCTATGCTGTAGTTGCATAAACTACACCATCAGTCAAAACACAGGGAGGTACTGTGATGTCTTTTAGTTTCTGTCCAGTTGCCTGCCAAGGTCTGTCCAGCATCCTGAAAACCCTCCTGAAGCCCCCTGGGGTCAGCCTCATCATACCCCATCAGAAATCCTACAGTTGCTTTAATTTGTCCCCTTGCCCCAGTCTTGCTCCTCTCAACTCCATGTTCTACATTAGATGAAATTAGTTTTAGGGTTAGCATCAGGATAAAGAGACCTCAAGAAGAAGTAGGCTGGCCCAGTTCTGCAGTGAGCTCAGTCACGCAGCTGGTACAGGTCTAGTCATGGCAGCTGGTGGGGGACCCAGCACTGCCGGAATGTGAAGACACACTGCCCCTTCCACATTCAGCTGCCACCTGGCAGATCAGTTTGAAGCCTTTATAAGTAAAAGGACCCAGTCTGACTAGGAGTGTAGTTCACCACCAAGTGAACCTCTTTAAGTAGCCACCTGAAGTACTTAAAATAAGTGGACTCTCTAGAAAAGGAGTAATTTCAGGTATAGGACATAGAATGTCCCTGATACATTCTATGAAATAGGATGTTATGTGATATGGACTCTTTTTTTTTTACCCCCAAAAGGGCCCAGCTTGCTAAGCATTTCATTTATTATTACTATTATTAATTTTAATGAATATTTACAGAGATTTTGGATTTCCATTTATTCATTGTTGTATTTTTCTCCTTGTCCATCCCTCTCCCCCCAGTTCACTCTTTTCTTTGAAAAGTAAATAAAAATTCTTTCATTGGTATACAATCCCCCACCCTCCGAATCCACTCCACTATGCAGCGTTCATTCTGGACTCTTGTCATGACCATAATATCCAATCATATATCACTTTTAAACAGTTCTCTCATCTGTTTCAATGCAGTATACATAATTTATCCAGTTTTTCTCAGTCTCGTGATAGGGACTTTTTGCAAATACCAGACAGAGAATAGTACACAGGATGGTCATGGAGTAGGTCCCAGGACCAGCACCACCACAGGTGCCCTGAAGGACTGTGTGAAAATGTTGCGTCTGAAATTGAGAGCTGTGCCCAGCCCCCTGCCTGCCCTCTGGCCCACCATGTTACCAGCTCACTTCACCTCCCTCTGCCTGCCATCATTACTCCAGTGGATTTTAAACTCTTCCATCCCACCCACCCCTCCTCTGTTAACTCTCCCAGCCACCTTTCCTGTCGTCTGCTGACTGCCACTGAAAGAGAAACCCCACTGAGTAAAGCTGAAGCCTTGGGCTGTGGCTGAGTTGGGCACCCCCCTCCATTTATCCTGTGGTGTCTACACAGCCCCTACCTGATATGAGATTGGTGAGTCAGACAGATGAAGATCAACACTAGGGTCCTCTCCCTCCACAGATTCATTACCCAAAGGGCTAATGGGAGCATATTGGATTTCTGTACTTAGTAAAGTATTGCTGTTCTACCCTGTTCTTCTGTTGAGATTTCTGAATTCTAACAATGGGCTGGAGTTATCAGATAGTGAGGTTGGCACAACATAGGGCAAAAGTTCAGATTGGTTGTTCATAGGATCACCAAACATTGTAGTCCACTCGACAGCATCTAACAGCAACACATTATAATGTTGTGGGACCTTTGCCTTTGTTCAGAAACACACATGTGTTAAGCAACACATGCTGTTCTCATTATAAATGAATCTAGTCTTTCCGAGAATAGCTTAGAAACACATACCAAGTTTTGAAATAATTTATGTCTTTATATTTGATAAGCATACCTTTGAGGCACCGTTCTAACCTATGGTGGTATAGTCGGCAACATGTCGCACTAACCAAGCCTGCCCCTGGTGGTTAAAATATATCAGCAGCTTAACAGAAGAAAGATGGTCTGTCACCTCTCATTAAAATATACATCATCACCAAGCAACAAGAGCAAAAGTTCAACAGGACAGCAAACAACAAATGCTGGCAAAGTTGGTGAGAGATTGGAACTCTCATTCACTGCTAGTGGGAATGTAAAATGGTACAGCCACTATGGAAGGCAGTTTGGTGCTTTCTTAGAAAGTTAGAAATGGAAATACCATTTGACCCAGCAATTCCTAAAGAAACCAGAGTCACTCAAATAGAGGTATGCACACCTATGTTTATTGCTACATTATTCACAATAGCAAAATGATGGAAGCAACTAAAGTACCCATCAACAAATGAATGGGTAGAAAAACTATGGTACATTCACAGAACAGAGTATTACACAGCATTGAAAAATGATGAAGTAATAAAACATTACACAACCTGGAGGACATTATGCTGAATGGCTTATCTCAGTCACAAAAGGACAAATACTGAATAATACCACTGTTAGAAGATAGAACAGACATGGAGGTTGGAAGAAGATGCGAAAAAGAGTGCATAGATAATGAATACCACTTTAGAACAGATGAGGGGAAGAACTGTCCAAAAGGAATATATGGTATGTATGACAGTAATCTGGAACAGGGGGTGCATTGCAGGCTGGGCAGGTGTGAAGAGGAATATGCAAGAATGAATAAAAAAATAAAAATAAAAAGGAGGGGCGATAAAGATATACATCATCAGGAATATGTGACCAGGAGGGACTGATCCTTGGAGAAGGACGTCATGCTCGGAAGGGTAGAGGGACAGCGCAGGAGAGGAAGACCCCAGATGAGATGGATTGATACAGTAACTGGGTTAATGAGGGTGGGTGTGTTGGAGTCAGCGAGACTAGCTCAGTACAGGGCAGGCTTCAGAGCTATTGTACATAGAGTTCGCTGTGGATCACAGGCGACTCAATGGCACATAGCAACAACAACATCAGGAACACAATAAAGGGTCCCCATAGATCCAAATCAACTCAAAGGGAATGGGTTTTTTTGTTTGGAGCTTGGTTTGTTGGGCTTTTTTCGTAACAAATTATGATGTTGGAAAGCCTAAGTGATGCAGTTAATAGTCTTGTCTGTTGACCAAAAGGTTGGAAGTGTGAGTCTACCCAGAGACAGAAGGCAGGCCTGGTGGTCCACATCCAGAAAGCCAGCTGTTGAAAGTCCTGTGGTGCACAGTTCTGTTCTGACACACATAAGAGTTCCCAAGGGTCAGTGTTAAAGCTGTAACACAGATAAGTGTTCAAAACCAAAGTTCTGATTTCCATTCCCCCCTTTAAATCATCCTTACATAATTTCTCATCTCAAAAAAGGCAGACTTCTTACTGTGTCCTTATAATCCATTTACAAATGCAGCTGACCTTACTTTCAAAGCACACCTTCCATCTTCTCTCCCCTTTCATGCACCAGACTGATTGTAGTGGTCTGCATCTCTTGAATGTTGGTTTTGGACACTGCTGAGTCAATTCTGACTTATAACGATCCTGTATGACAGGATTGAACTGTGTCATAGTTTCCTGGGCTCTAATTTCTGTGGGAGCTGATCACCTTTTCCTATTGAGCAGCTGGGTGGGTTTGAATCATCTGTTGCCTGGATTACTTAGATGGTACTCTGCCATCTGTCTTTGCCCTCCTAAGACTTATTTTCAACAAAGTAGCCAGATGTATTCTTTTAAAATGTAAACTATATCCTTGCAAGATCTTGTTTACTGCTCTTTGATGAACTCTTCCAACAACATGGGCCCTTTTGTTACTGAATTGGGCTGAGCCCACACCTATCCCAGGGCCTTTGAGCACACTGTACCTGCGAACTCCCTTAGTCTGTTACGATCTAATTGATTCTGAATCTTTGTGACTCTGTAGGACAGAGTAGAAGCCCCACAGGATTTCCCAGGCTACAATCTTGGTAGATTACAGTCTTTGCAGAAACTCGAGTTACTCGTGATGTTTTCTGTTGATATAGTTGTATGGATTTGGTTGTGTTGGCGTTTTTTTCCCCCTTTGTTGAAGAGTAATCCATACTGAAAGCTGTAGTCTTTGAGCTTGTGCTGTAAGAGCCTTCAGTCCATTTCACTTTCTGTAAGCAAGGTTGTGTCACCTGCGTATCCCAGTTTGTTGTTGAATCTTCCTCCAGATCATCTCGCCACATTCTTAAATAGTCCAGCTTTCAGGTTATTTTTTCAGTATATGGATTGAAAGGTATAGTGAAAGAATGCAGTGATGATGCACACCTTTCTCGACTTAAAATTATGTAGTATCACCTTGCTCTGTTTCAATGCCTGCTGCTCTGTCTGCACCAGTGCCACATGAACACAGTCGAGTGCTCTGTGAACCTGCAACTTATACAGTGAAGTGTACTAGTCAATAAAACACAAGTAAACATCTTTCTTGTATTCTTTGCTTTCAGACAAAATCCCATCTGACAACTATCAGAATCCTTTTCTGAATTCAGCTCCAATTTCTGGCCATTCCCTATGGACATTGAAAATTGAAGTTCATACAGTTTTACCATGTCATGAAGTACTGGTTTTTTTTTTCTCACTTCATAGCACTTTAATTTCTTTCCTATCTTGACCCCCACACACTAACTTTTTTTTTATTAATTTAGTTTGTTTATTTTTCATTTCAATGAACATCTACAGAGATTTTGGAATTCTATTCATTCATTGTTGCACCCTTCTCCCCGCACCAACCCCTCCCCCCCATTTGCTCCTCTCCTTGAAAAGCAAAAGAAAAACTCCCTCATTGGTACACAATCCCCCCTGCACCTCCCCAAACCCCACCCCCTACCCCCAAATATAATCCACTCTGCAACTCTCATTGCATACTCCTACGATAAAAATAATGCCCTAAAATATAATACTTTTAGACTATTCTCTCCCCCATAGACTTCAATGTTTTGTTTTTTTTTAAAGAAAAGCCATCTTAGTACATGTTGTTGGATGCTCAAGCCCATTTAACCTCATAGTTATCCCATGTGACCAAGTGGGACTGTCCCAGAAGAGTTTTTTGGCTATAATCTTGGGTCAGCAGCCCAGCACTTAACCATTGTACCTCTGTTCTTAGATCATGAGCTATACAGGTAAGCTCCGGCCAGAGGGCCACAGTTTGCTCACCACTGCCCTGGAGAGGTGCTGCCCAGTAGAACTGGCTGTGATGATGGAAAGGTTTTGCATATGGCTACTGTGACCGAGGATCCTCATTTTCTTTTCCTTCTTTTTTTTTTTTAAAAAAATTATTTTATGCTGATTTATTTACAGAGTTTGAGTACTTTGTTTTTCACACCAGATCTTTCCCATTTCTTTCACTCAACTCCATCAAATTGTGCGACCTTATGATTAACCTCCCCCCATCCTCACCCCTCTGCTTTTCACCCTTCCCCTTCATTGGATCCTCATACTAGATCTACAATAATGATTTTTTTAAATAATATTTGTCCTTATGGGACAGAGTTAGTTCACTCAGCATAATGTTCTCCAGTCCCTCCCAAGATAGGTAATAATTTACAAAATCATGGCTCCTGCATGTTGCGTAGTATTCCATTCTGTGAATGTACCATAATTTTTCAATCCATTCACTTGTGGTTAGACATCTGGGCTGTTTCCATGTTCTTGTGATGGAACTGAATTTTTAATATTGACTTTGTGAATTTACACTTAAACCACTGCCTGTAATTGTTGTTGTTAGTTGCTGTCGAGTTGATTTTGCCTCACTGTGACCCGATGTGACAGGGTTTTCTTAGACTATAATCTTTGTGGGAACAGATTGCCAGGTCTTTATCCTGTGGAGCCACAGGCATAGGCTCAAACCACTAACCTTTCAATTGGTGGCTTAACTGCTTTTCTAATTCCTAGGTCGATATTGTTATGTGCTGTCAAGTTGGAACCAACTAATTTCTAGCTGATCTTCCAGCAGGTTTTCAGAGGCTGTAAATTGCACAGAAGATTGTGCATTTTTCTCCGGTGGAGCAGTTGGTGGATTAGAACCACTTGCCATTGGGTTGGCCATACAGCTCCTTAGGCACTAGGCCACCAGAGAGTTGTTGTTGTTAGGTGCTGTCAAGTCAGCTACTGCTCAGAGTCACCGTATGAGCAGCTGAGCCTTGCCCTGTGCTGTACCATCCTCACCATCTCTGATGGACTTGAGCGTGCTAGTGACAATTATGTTGGGCAGCTCAGCTGTGAGAAACATCTGTGCATCTACATCAGGTGTGGACCAGAGTAGCCATTGGAACATTATGCTTAATAGCAAACAGTAGTATTCTGGCATTTTCTAGCAGATGTTAGTCTATTTGGTGAGGGCTCTTTATACCAGCATTTTAAGCATGCTATGTGTGTTGACATACTAGATTCTCATAGCTGTGTGGTAGTGAAATTAATAAACTGTTTATCAGCAAGAGTGTATGAATCTGATACATAAGAGTGAGTGAAAAAGCTTGGCGTAAAATTGCATAAATATGATACTGTTTAAATTTTAACACAGAGCGAAATGAAGCAACAGGATTATACAGCTATTAGGTAAAACGATTAAGTAAGGAAACTTCAGAGTGTGTTTTCTTTACTGGTGAGAGAAGGGTGCAGCCACAGGGGACAGGCATGTCTAGGGAGGGTCCACTGGACTCTTTCTTGTTCTGTCCTGTAGAGCAGCGTGGGTTGTGGCATGCAGGGCCTACTCTGATTAGAAGTGTGTTTTCATCTAATAAAGTCATGAGCACAGTAACACTGATAGTAGCATTTAGTATGGTTCACATTTTACTAGATACTCCATTAGAGGAGGGGTTAATATTGTTGGCATGATTGAGTACATCAGGTTAGAAAGACATTGCTATGTATTTATTTCAACGCAAAGAGTTAAGACCGTTTAGCTCCAAATTTTTAGGGTTTTTTTTTTCTTCCCTAAACTAGATGATAGATAAATGAATGTTACCAGAATGTTCTAAAATCTCAGGGAATTTAGTATGAAGGTGAAGCTTTCCAAACTGTAAAATACAAATATTTATTAACTACTATAATCAGTGTTTATTTTTTTAAAAAAATAATTCCCTCGCCTGAGAGTGTCATGAAATATTACAGCAGTGTTTCATCCTCAAGTTACTATAATTTCAAAACTCTGCAGTAGTTCATGGTAAGTTGGGTTCAAAGTGGCATTTCATTGCTGGGGATGCATTTTCTCTATAGAAACCCGAGTAGCTGGTTATTTTACTGAGTTTTTTGTTAAATTGTCCATCAGTCTTTTCCATGTAACATGTGCACCTTTGACTTTTGTACCTTGATGCGCCACCTTCGTTCTTTCCTGTGTTACTGACATGGGTTTATCTTTTCTCCCTTTAGAGAGTTTTGAGGTGACAGTCACCAGAGAAGGTGATAAAGGGTTCTTTCTATCCCTCTTATGAATATTAACCCACTAACTTTATTTATAAAATTGGGAATCAACCCTTCAACAGAAGATACTGCCATGCTCTCTTGTCCCCATTTTTTCTCCTGTTTGTTTCTATTTTTAAATCTATTGATGGAAATTGTATGTAACCAAACCCTTGGTTAGAAATATCTGGAAATCAGACATCCATTTGAACTATATGGATAGTACTGTGCATTCCAAAAAGAAAGAATTTACACTTTAAGAGAATTTTTGCTTCGCAGCAATTTCCTGTTGGTTAGGCATTTTGGAGGTGTTTGGTCCTATTTCTGTTTGAAATACATTTTGTGAAGTTTGATATGCATCCAAACATTGATACTTGCTGCCCCATGGGCAAGAATGGAAAATAGATTTTTAACTCCTGACGATGCTTGTGAGCGCACGTGGACGTAGTTAGGTTCAGAGACAGTTTCCTTTTCAGCTCTGATAGGACAGTCTGAAGTCGAGGATTGTCTAGCCCGCCCACTCCACCCCACAGTAGAAACTATGTCTTAACACTAGCTGCTAGCTGTTGAAATGGATGCCTGACGAGTTGGTATTTCTACCGTTCTCATTTAGTAATTTGTTTTGATTCCCTAATTTTAGCCAGGCTCATTGCACAGGAAGACTTGCTGCTTCTGATTTTGTTTCTTCTTTCTTTTTTTGGACGGAATTTACGTAATTACGATGCTGACCCTGTATCTCACGCTTCTCCTCTCTGGACACTTAACTGTGTGTGTTAGCCTCCACTCTGGTCCAAACCAAAACCGCTGCCCAGCTGGGCCCTGTCAGTGGGCAGTCTCTGGGTGTTAACCAGGCCTTGGCTGTTTGCGAATGAGATCCACTCTGACCCTAGAGCCATCCTAAGTACTCCTGTGAAATGCCTGTCTATATTTTTCTCTTTCTCTCTTTTGTACTCCTGCATGAATGGATGCAAAGTAAGCGAGTTGCTTGAAAAGTCAGAACTTGCTTCTTTTTACTAAAGTCCCCAGAACTTACCCATGTGAAAGCACAGTGCCCCCCCGCTTTGTCCACAGCCCTCCAAAACCCCTGGCTGCCGAATTGTTGTCATTTGTTTTCTCTGGGGGTGCAGGGGGAGGATGTGTAGAGGGGCCTGTGTGGCAGAAATTCCAACCTCTTCTGCTTTGACTCCCCAGGTGAGATTTGTGGATTTAAAATTCACGGGCAGAATGTCCCCTTTGACGCAGTGGTAGTGGATAAATCCACTGGGGAGGGCCTGATCCGCTCCAAGGAGAAGCTGGACTGTGAGCTCCAGAAAGACTACACGTTCACCATCCAGGCCTACGACTGTGGCAAGGGGCCCGAGGGTATCAACGCCAAGAAGTCCCATAAGTAAGTAAGCCAGACAAGGAGTGGAAGTAACTTTCCAGCAGAAGATGGTTCTCAGTTGCCCACAATTGGGTTGCATGCACTTTGAGGACAGGCCCTGGTCTGTTTAGTTTATTCCTGTTGATTAGCTCAACTTCGATGTTGTTTATAATGAATGAATAATTGTATCCCACTCAGTAGTCTATTAAAGAAACTACAACCTTCCACTGAAAATTCAAAAAGCCCAAGGGTGATACTTTGTTGCTGCATATGTTTCTTGAAAAGGACATACTTTGGCATGTTGTCAAAAGGACATTGAAGAAAATCCCAACATTATATTTGGAAAAGTAGAGGGTCAGTGAAAGAGTGGAAGACTGTCAACAGAATCAAGTGTGCAACAGTGGGCCTGAGCGTGCTGGAGATTGTGAGGGTGGCACAGGCTCAGGCAGGGCCACTCTCAGTTGTTCATAAGGTTGCTATACACAAACATACCTCATTGACTGTAAGCTCTAAGGCTAGTGATGCTGGGGTGGACTGACCTTTGTACTCTGCCCTGGGTGTGCTCATAGGCTGCGTCTGTCAGGTGAGGAGACTACAGGATGCTGGACAGAACAGTGGATTTAAGATTCTAGTTTATTCTCCACCATGTACAAGGCCTTTGACATTAGGCAATCAGTGTCTTTTGCCGAATCTAGGTTTCTGCATCAACTAAAGAAAGGGCTTTGTGGGTGACGTGATGCCATGTAGTCTCTGTTGCAAGGTAAACCCAGTGGCTGGTGGTGGAAGTACAGCTGGTGTGTGCCAGTGAATCACCTCTCATCTTTTCCTACAGCAAGATATTATTAGTTTCTCTGAGAAGTATATACTTTTCATCAGAGACCTTTCCTGATTCCAGAACAATCTTAGACTAGCATCCCTTGAAACCTATTACATGCTTTATTTGTCATCACTTCTGATGAGGGATAAAAATGTTCCTATGTGACTATTTCAGTGTGTCATCATTGTCAAAGAGTCAAGAACACAAGTCCGTAGTATAAACCAGTTCTCTTACCCAGTTCCTAGCCCCTTATTACTATATCTGTGATTACTGTGTCTAAAACAAAAAGTCAAGAGGAGATCTTTAGTCCTTTTGGTAGTGAGAAAGTCTGTGTCATATGAATGACAACTTATCTAAAGAGTCAGGAGCCCTAGTGGTGCAATGAGTAAGCACTGGGCTGTTAAACAAAAGATTGGTGGTTTGAGCCTGCTTCGCCAGAGGGAGAAAAATGAAGCAGTGGGCTCTTGTCTAAGATTTACAGCTGAAGGACTCTGGTGGCCTACTGGCAAGAAGTTGCACTGCAATCCCTAAAGCACAAGGTTCGAGTCCACTAGATGCTCTGCTGGAGGAGGGGTAGTCTCCTATGCCAGTCGGATCTAATTCGACGATACATGTACACACACGTGTACACACACACACACACACACACACACACACACACACACACACACTTACCCCCCTCCTTTAAAAAAAATTTCCAGCTTTGGAAACCTGATAGGGCAGTTCTGCTCTGTCTCCTAGAGCCTCTCTGAGTTGGAATTGACTGAATGGTGGGCTTAGGATTTAGAGTGAAGAGTCAGTGCAAGAAGTGAACTTGCACCCCAAGGAGAGCCCAGGTGGAAGCAGGGCTTGGCTTCCCCAAAAATCTTTCTTTATTGAATCAATTAGTGGGTCTAATGGTCTCTCCCCGTCCTTCCCGTGCTTTCACTTTTCCTTAGCCATTCTTCCTTTCTGTTATTTTGCACCAAAATATCCATTTTAAACTTTATTATTAGAGAGAAGATGTATCTTATATAATTTCTTTTCCTTCTGCACATTCTGATACAATGTCCCATATATTGTTAAAGACAGTCCTGCTCTCTTTTATATAAGTGGGATGTTTTTATGGTGGTTTTACTTTTTTGTTTTGTTTTGGTTTTTTACCAGTTGGCTCATTCTTAGAACCTGAAAGAATCAGCCAAGTATCTATTTTAGCTTTCTGCTGTTTTCACTCTGAATTTTAAAAAAAATGAACAGTTTTTCACTTTCATCTCAGTGGCTTTATGTAACAAATCATCCAAAGAAAGAGGTTTTAAAATGGGGCAGAATTGGTGTCCTGTGAATGGAGAAAAAGTAGCTTTTTATTCCTCCTCTCTTCTCCCAGAGCAACTGTCCACATTCAGGTGAACGACGTGAACGAGTATGCACCGGTGTTCAAGGAGAAGTCCTACAAAGCGACGGTCATCGAGGGGAAGCAGTATGACAGTATCCTGAGAGTGGAGGCCGTGGATGCCGACTGCTCCCCACAGTTCAGCCAGATTTGCAGCTATGAAGTCGTCACCCCAGATGTGCCATTTACTATTGATAAAGATGGTAAGAGCAGAGGAGCACCCTTTGCTCAGTGAGAAAGCTGTAGTCCCTTCCAAGCCTTTCAGCCCCTAGCCCGGCTTGCATGTGGGACACTTTGTGAGCACCCAAAGATTGACCTTTAGGGGTTCTTCTCCTTGTCTTCTCCATTAGCATGGGAGAAAGATGAGCAGTTTCCCGCCATGTGATTTATTGTCTCTGAAAACGTCAGGAGGGTCAGCTATATGTTACTTCTGGCTCAGTGGTACACAGCGTCAACAAGAACATTCTCCAGTAGAGGGCACTTTGGTGCAGTCTGTAGCATGTGGCATTGTTAGCCCGTAGGCCTCCCCTCTCTGGAGGGTGGAATCCACCCTTGGCTCTGTGGGAGGACGTGGATGGACTTCTCTCCTGTCACTTAACAGTCTCACAAACATACTGGAGCATCAGCCACGAGTTGGTTCCAGCTCGACGGCAATGGGCATATTCTGTTAGGTTTAGTTTTTCTGTCTCATCTTGCAGGTGAGGGTTTGTACCTTACCACCCCTGCAGCCCGTACTCACCCTTCATAATTTTATAGGATCATGCTTTAGAGAGCTTAGCTTCTTCATAGGGTTACAGCTTCTTAATGATCCTTTCAGGTCTCCATTGCAAACTCCAGGGTCTTCACTGGAATTGTGAACACCACCTACATTTTTTAAAAGAAATCCTTAGTGGATGGGGTAGGAAATTTGTCTTTTCCTTTAGCCAAATAAATCTTTTCACAGGAGTAGTTAGTGTAGTTTGATTTTGTATTTAATACTAAATAATTATTTTGTTGTTATTGAGAATATACACATAGTAAAACATACAGCAAGTTGTTAGTTTCTGCGTAATCATTCAGTGACATTGACTGTGTTTGTCCAGTTGTAGAGCCATTCCCACTCTTCTTTTACTGAGTAGCTCTACTCCCCCCAGCCTCCACTGACACAGTTTCACTGCCCTCTAAGCTTAATTTCCTATCTCGTCTTTTGAGGTGCTATATCGGTTTGATAATCCTTTAAAGAACACACTACTCAAGGCAGACAGGTTTTTATTAGTTGAGCTGAACTTTGTTGTTTTGTGAGGTTTTTTTTATAACTTTTTTTATCACTAAAATGGAACTTTGTTGAGTTGAAAATTATTTAGTTTTCAGGACATTTTGGGGGGATATTTCTTGTTTAAGGTTTAAAAATTATCTCAGGACAGTAGTGTCAACTTTTTTTGTTTCTAAGAACACTGGGTTCTATGAAAACTTGAAATTCTGTTCTATGTTTTTCCCTTTTTATCAGAATTTTTCTGTAATACTCTTTGATCAAATTGTTATGTAAATGGTGGTCAGGCACCATCCATTTCTTCTGGTCTCATGGCAGAAGTATGTTAAACAACCTTAAGGAATAGAGAGATAGAGCATTAAAAGCACATGTAAACCAGGTTGAGTGCTGATTATCTCAAACATACGTTTATTTCTGTGACTCTCAGTACTTGAGACTTAATAGCACTTGCATTTTATGTTTCATCATGAGGGAATGAAATGAAAATATTTCCTCACTGTTTCTTTCCCATGTCAGGTTATATTAAAAACACAGAGAAGTTGAACTATGGGAAGGAACACCAGTACAAGCTGACAGTCACTGCCTATGATTGTGGGAAAAAGAGGGCCACGGAAGACGCTTTGGTCAAGATCAGCATCAAGCCCACCTGTTCCCCTGGGTGGCAGGGTGAGCTACAGCCTCTTTGCTCTTGTCGTACGTGTTCTTAACATTTATGTGTTGTGGAAACCAAAAATGTGAGCTTTCCTTGTTTCCTCTACCCAATTTGTGGACAATACAGGCTGGAACAACAGGATCGAATATGAACCTGGCACCGGCGCTTTGGCCCTCTTCCCCAGCATCCGCCTGGAGACATGTGACGAACCTGTCGCCTCCGTCCAGGCCACGGTGGAGCTTGAGACCAGCCACATAGGAAAAGGCTGTGACCGCGACACCTACTCCGAGAAGTCCCTTCACCGGCTCTGTGGTAAGGAGACCCTGTGACCCTGAGATGGCCAGTCTTTGGTGTAGTCAGGAGAGACCTTTTCAGACAGTTCAGTCAAAATTGACTCGAGGGTAATTGGTTTGGTTTTTTTGTTATAGAAGACATTTGGGAATATGTTTATATTCTGTTGATTGTGATTCCAGTTTGACTTGTGTTCATAGAAAAAAGACTAGAAGTTATTTCTGGCTATTTGTTTAATAGTGGGTTCTGAGGCTCCATCTCACCTACTCTGGACATGTAGCCAGGAGGGACCAGTCCTTAAAGAAGGATATCATGCTTGAAAGGGTGAAAGCAACAGTGCAGGAGAGGAAGACCCCGATGAGATGGATTGTCACAGTAACTGGGGTAATGAGGGTAGATGTGTCGGAGACAGATTGGCTCAAGACAGAGCTGTTGTGCATAGTGTCCCTTTGAGTCATGGTCAGCTCTATGACACATAACAACATGTTAGTTTGGTGATCCCCCCCTTTGAAAAATTCTCCGTAGAGATTAATTATGTTTTCTTTCCAGTGAACACTCTGTTTTTAAGGAATAGTATACTGTAGTAAGAACTCTGATGGCCTAGTGGTAAGGAGCTGAGCTGTCAACCCAAAGGGATGGGGTTCAAACCCACCACCTGCTTCATGAGAGAATGATGGGCAGTCTCCACCCATGCAATTTTCAGCCTCTGAAAACCCACTGCAAAGTCAGCCGTGAGTCAGTTCTAGCTTGATGTTGCCTAACAACAACACACTGAAACTAGCTCATTGTACGGGATAAGGACGCAGTCTGAGAGTAGCCAGGAACTCTTTAAGACCAGCTGTTCATGCCATTCACTGCTTGTGGTGCTCTGTCCCAGGTGCTGCTCCTGGCACTGCCGAGCTGCTGCCCTCCCCGAGCAGCTCCCTGAACTGGACCGCCGGCCTCCCCACAGACAACGGCCACGACAGCGACCAGGTCTTCGAGTTCAATGGCACTCAAGCAGTGAGGATCCCAGACGGTGTCGTTTCAGTCAACCCCAAAGAGCCTTTTATGGTGTCCGTGTGGATGCGGCATGGGCCTTTCGGCCGGAAGAAAGAGGCCATCCTTTGTGGTTCAGACAAAACAGGTAAATGCATTTTGCTTTGAATGAAGTCAGACTTTACCGCACTGGCCAGAGATGCACATTGTTGCACGGGATTTGCTTGTTTTACTAAATGGATTCTCAGCAGTGATCTTGGGCCCAGCTTCTCAGCAAAAGCCATGTGTATTTGCTTCTAAATATTTCCTTGGTCCAACTGGAGAGTTGATGTATGCAGATAAATTCATGTCTTCAGAACCCTTTAAAGAGATGGCTTCTATTCCCTCTTTGTTTCTTGAGTTGGCCACTCACCAGCAGGCTCTGTCTTTGCAGACATGAACCGGCACCATTACTCCCTGTACGTGCACGGCTGCAGGCTCATTTTCCTCCTCCGCCAGGATCCTTCAGAGGAGAAGAAGTACAAGCCTGCAGAATTCCACTGGAAGCTGAATCAGGTGAGAAAGTGGAAAACTTGCTAATTATGCTGTTTTTAAATAGGTGATTAACTAGATACTGCAGCCTTCAAGGACATTAGCCATTTTACATTCCATGTGTGTTTGTGGCCTTGTGATTTGTGTGTCTCTGGGTAGTAGAACAGCGAATGAAAACTCTTTTAATGCCTTTCCCCTGAAAGGCTAAGTTCTCTTGGCATGTGTGTATTTTAAACAAAATATTTAAAATACTGTTATAATTTCTGGAAATGAGCATATTAGCTTAAAAATGGGAGTTGAGACATTTCTACTTATTTAATGGTTATTGAAGGCCATGACTCCTAAACTGTGGGTACTTAAGAAATTGAGGCGCTAGGGGATTTAAAACATTGTCAAGGAACCAGCAGTCAGTCTTCCAATACACAGACCACTGAGCTGAGGTGGTTCACACTTTGAACAGGAAAGCATACTATATTCCTCCTGCTGATGTCCTGTCTTTGCAAAGCTTTTGTGATAGAAAACAAGAAAAATGTCAGAAATTGCTGTGCTGGAGAAAATGAGGCCACAAATGGATGTGCTGTAGATCAAGAAAGCTTCCTCACTACGTCAGGAGTAGATTCCGAGGTAGAGCAATAAAGGGCTAGCTTTAAAAAAGTTTCTTTTCTTTGTGGTATCAGAGGCCAAGTGCTGACATCCTACTGTCTGTCCCTGTGGTTGCTGGCAGTAACATTGTCTGAACAGTTACAAGATAGATAAAAATGTAGCAGCATAAATAATAAAGAAAAACTGGGTGAGTAGAAAGAGTGACCTATTAACAGCTTTCATTCTCTTCCTAATGCAGTTTTTATTTTTATGAAGGAACTCTTTTTTCATGAAACAAAAAAGAAAAAGTACAGTTCAGAGAAAACACTTTTACAGTGTTGTTGTTGTTGTTAAGTGCCGTCCAGTCTCAGGCGACTCACAGCGACCCTATGAAGGAGAGTCCTCGACGCTTGGGTGCCTTTCATCCTCTCTCCAGGTTCATAGGGTTTCCGGGGGCAAGCTATTATGGAAGTGGATGCCACTCCTCCTTCCACTTTACAGTGTAGGTGGACATATTAGGTATGATTCTACTGTAACCAGTTTATATTTGATTTCTTATAATTTTTGTGATTATATTTAAAACAAAAACATCACCATGAAAAACACCTTTTTTTCCCTCTGTAAAATTTCAAATACATACAAAAATAGATTGTATAAAGAATAAGTAAGTTAATATAAAGAATTATACTATTAGATTAATATAATCCAATATTCAAGTAAAGTAAATTAAAGAACAAATGATATAAAAAGTACTGTATGATGGATATGGAAAGGCATTAGGTCTTTTGTTCCTAGAGTTGCTATGAGTTGACCTCGACTCGACAGCAATCAACAACAACAACAACATATGATGGATAACTCTCCTATATTCTTCACTCAACCTTAACTGTTAACAACCATCAGTCTCATTTAACTTTATTTCTATTTGCTTACTCTGTTCTGTTCTTTATTTCCACACAAAACCCAGGTATTAAAACATTTTATTTGTAAATATTCCATTGTGTATCTCTAAAAAAGAAGAATCATCATGGTACCATTTTCATATCTTAAAAAATAAAAAAATTAGGCGAGCTCTGGTGGCAAGAAGGTGTACTGCAATCCCAGAGGTTGACGGTTCAAATCCACCAGGTGTTCTGTTGGAGAAGGAGGAACAATCTCCTCCTGTACCAATCAGATCTGATTTGACAGTACACACACACACACAAAATAATAAAATAATTTAAAAAAAAAAAGTTAGCCGTAATTCTTTAGTGTCATTATCTAGTCAGTGTTCAAATTTTAGATTATCTTGACTGGTTTTGTTTGAATTGCAATCCAGATCGGGCCAGTATTGTGGTCACTTGGTAAACCTTTGGAGTTTTTGTTTATTTGTTCCCTTCTATTTTCCTTGCACTTTGCAATTTGCTTGGTCAGGCCCTTTATCCCATGGCATTTGCCATATGCTGATTGCATTCCTCTGGTGTCATTTGACATGATCGATCCTCTCTCCTCTTTACATTCTGGGAAATGGCAATGGATCTAGAGCTCTTATCAGATTCAGATTTGTGTTTATTTTTGCAAACCTACACTGAGCATGAGCAGGCCCCGTGATGTAATGGTTAGCACTCTGGATTTTGAATCCAGTGATCTAAGTTCATATCTTGGTTGGGACCTTACTACACATGGGAGCTCCAGTGACTTAGTGGTAGGGAATTGCGCAGCCAATGCAGAGGTACATGGTTCAAACCCACCAGCTGCTCCACAGAAGATAGAAGGGCAGTCTCCTCCTATGCTGTTAACCGCCTCTGCAAACCTGCTGGAGGGTCAGCTGGGTCAGTTCCAACTGAGTAATGCACCACCAAAACACGCCCAATTGTTTCTCATTAGCAGCATTGATGCTCCACCAGTTCTTCCAGCACCACCTCGGTCATTCTGGTTGTATGAAGGGTTTGTCTTGAGTTTTTGCAAGTTTTTAATAGTAGACCTTTGTACTTAAGGCCACTTTGGCTGGATATAAAGTGTCTAGTTCATGACTAATATTTATAAGAAAGGAGAATCTCTTTCTCCATTGTTTTTCTGACAAAGGATTGTTGTTAAAATCTGACTATGAATAGTCTGAGTTTTCCTTATTAGACACTAGATTTGTTTGTTTGGATGCTCAACAGCTTTTTTATTTTTTTAACTTTAGAGTCAATTGATTTTGTGAATGTCCTGAATATATTCCTGCATACACTAGATGTTCTGTCGGTGTGTAGCTTCATATACTTTGTTATTTTAGGAAGATTTTTATTTTTATTAATACTGCTGTTAAAGTTTAGGTATTTTGTTTCATTGCTTTTGTCTTCTGTGGGGCCTCCTTTGATCTTATGTTGGATCTTGCTTGTCTGATGTCTGTTTTCTGCCATTTTCTGTTGAATTCTTTCCTGTCTCCTGTCACTCATTCCTAAATTCCTGTAATTATTAGCTGTGTTCTTCTATGTGTTGTGCTGTTTTCTTTGTGTCGTCCAGGCTGTTTAGAAATTCTCAGTTAGAGCCTTCAGCTCTTTGGTTGGCACGTCTTTCGGGCGTGCTTCATTATCTTCGTCTGGTTGGGTGTTTGCCTTTTTCCTCCCAGATCTGGTAATTCTCTTTTTTTCTTATAAAAAGTTTACTTGTGATTCTCTCTCCCTCCCCTACTGTTACACAACATTGGTTTTCCTTATACTACTTCTTCTTCTTGTACCCTTTCTTTATTAAATATTTGCATTGCAAAATAATCTATTGTTGTTAAGTGCAAAACCTCAAATGAGTGTTAGGCTCTATGCTAAGCCCAGCATCTCAAATCCAAATAACTGTGACTGCTTTATGTATACATATTGTTGTTGTTACGTGCCGTCGAGTCGTAAATGACTCATAGCAACCCTATGACCGAAAGACCTGAGCACTTCTATAACTTTCATCATTTGTCCGAGTTCATAGAGTTTCTGGAGACAAGCTATTTCAGAAGTAGATGCCATTCCTGCTTCCAAGCCTGTTTTAATCAGGGAGCTCCACCAGACACTGTCCGCCATGGGTAAACATTATTGCATTTGACACTCAGTGTCACAGTGTTTAGCATCACAGCAACCACAAGTTACCTCTAATTTGTAGCAAATGGACAGTTTGGGTTAATTTTTTTTTTTCTTATGTGTATGTGTGAAACTTTATTTTCCTTGTTGTTAAATGCCACAACGTTCCTAACAGTGCATAGCAACTCTGTGAACAACACATCTGAGTCTTGCCCTGTCTGTCCTGATCCATCAGCGCCATCTCTGATACACTCGAGCCCATTGTTAAAGTCACTATGTCAGTCCATCTTGTTGAGGTTCTTCCTCTCTTTCTTTTTTTTTTCTTTTAATTTTTTTTATTATTGAGATTTTAATGAAAGTTTATAGAGAACTTGGATTTCCAGTCATGGTTGCCCATTCCCTCCCCCCTGTTCACTTTTCTCTTTGGGGAAAAAAAATTCTTTCATTGTTGTACAGTTCCTACCCCAGTCCACTTTATTATGAAGCTCTTATTCTGGACTATTGTCATAAAAATAATACCTAGTCATATATTCCTTTTAAGCCTTTTTCTCTCTCTCATCAGTTTCAATGTTGCATACATTGTTTATCTCCTCTTTTCTTAGTTCCCCTCAGCCTCAATGCCAGTCCTGTTTTATAACAATGGCACTATGCGGTATTTGTCCTTTTGTGACTGAGATATTCCACTCAGCATAATTTCCTCTAGGATCACCCATTTTGTATAATATTTCATGAATTCCTTGTTTTTCAAGGCAGCATAGTATTCCATTGTGTGAATATACCACAGCTTCTCTATCCATTCACTTGTTGATGAGCACTTGTGTTGTTTCCAATCTCTTTGCTCTTGTGAACAACACAGCAATAAACATGGGTGTACATAATCTGCTTGGGTGGCAGTTCTGATTTATTTAGGGTATATTCCCGGTAGTGGAATTGCTGGGTCAAGTGGTATTTCTATTCCAACTTTTTGAGAAAGTGCCATAATGCCTTCCATAGTTGTTGCACCATTTTATACTCCCACCAGTAGTGAATAAAGGGTTCCAGTTTCTTCACAACGTCACCAGCAATTGCTGTTTGCTGCTCTGTTGAATTTTGCCATTCTTACTGGGGTGAGATGATATCTCATAGTTATTTTGTTCTTCTCTTTCTCTGACCACCTACCTTTCCCAGAAAGATGTCGTTGTTCAAGGACTGGTCCCTCATGACAATTTGCCCAAAGTATGTGAGACGAAGCTTCACCATAGTTGCTTCTAAGATTTAAGTTGCAACTCTAGCAGTTTAAATCCACCAGCTCATCTGTGAGAGAAAGGAGGCAGTTTCCTCCTGTGTGATTTATAGCCTCTCAAAAATGCACTGGAATTAGGTCTGACTTGACAGCAATAAGTGGGCCCAGATAGCTTCTCCAGCTTTCTGGCTCTTGAGCTCCCCCTTCTGGTTTTTTGTTTCATTTTTTCATGAGGTTAAAAATATTCTTGACTGATAAAGCTGGTTACTGATATAGACAAACTGACAATTTATGTGGCTCTGCGTATGTGTATGTGTGATTGTGTTTGTAAAACAGTGTCTTAAGTTTTTGTCTTCCTGTGATATGCTCAATAAATGAAAAAGGACTGTCCATCTTTCTTCTGCAGAGCAGCAGGTGGATTTGAGCCACATGCCTTCAAATTGGCAGCCCAAACCCTTACCAAGGTTACAAGAGCTTCCTTGATTTCTTGTTGTATGCCTGCCTTCAAGTTGCAACTGACTTATAGTGACCCATCACTGTGGGTTTTCAGAGGTAGTTAATCACACAGGAGAGACTCATCAATAACCTACGTTATGCAGATGCCACAACCTTACTTGCTGAAAGTGAGGAGGACTTGAAGCACTTGTTGCAGAAAATCAAGGAGATCAGGGAATGCAGCCTTAGGTATAGATTACGTCTCAATGTCAAGAAAACAAAGATTCCCCCCCCCCTTTTTATCTTGTTGTGTCTAATCAGATCCTACTGGCACAGGAGGGGATTGTAGCACAGCTTCTTGCCACTAGGCCACCAGAGCTCCCAAGAAAACAAAGATTCTTATCACTGGACCAATAGGCAACATCATGATGAATGGAGAGGAGATTGAAACTGTCAGCAGCTTCATCTTCCTTGGATCCACAATTAACACCCTTGGTACCAGCAGTCGGGAAATAAGGTGACTCATTGCACTAGGAAAATCTGCAGTTAGGGACCTCTCCAAATTATTGAGGAGTAATGGTGTCAGATTGAGAACTAAGGTGCATCTGATTCAGGCCATTATTTTTCTGATCATTTGCTATGCATGTGAGATCTGGACAGTGAATAAGGATGACAGAAAAAGGATTGACTCCTTTGAGCTCTGGTGTTGGAGAAGAGCACTGAACATCCCATGAATGGCCAAGAGAACGAACAGATATGTCTTAGAGAGGGTGCACCCATAGTGTTATTTGGAGGCAGGAATGATGAGGCTTCACCTCACATACTTTTGGTGTGTTGCTAGGAGGGGCTATTCCATAGAGAGGGACATGATGCTGAGAAGGAGGAAGACCCTCAGCCAGGTGGATTGACGTGGTGACTACCACTGTGGGCTCTTGTGTGTCAGGAAGTGTGAGGATGGCACAGGATAAGAAAGGGTTCAGATCTTTTGTTCATAGGGTCGCTGTGAGTCATACTTGACTCGACAGCTTCTAAGAAAAACAACAACAAATCACGTGGGAGACGATTGCCCATCCTTCTCCTGTGAAGCAGTTAGTGGATTCAAACGATGGCCCTTCGAGTTGGCATCGCAGCTCCTTGCCACTAGGTCATCAGAACTCCCTTTACTCTTCAGTAAACCAGTAATAGCACACCAACTCTTGTTGAGACCATTTCTCTCATAGCAACACTGCAATTGTTATGTGCCATCGGGTTGCCACTTCTCTGATTTATAGCATGTAATTGTGAAGACCATTGCCTGGATCAAGAGGATCTTGGTCTCCAGACTGACGACATTGCTTCTCAGCATTCTGGAGAGGTCCCTGAGAACAGACTTCGCCAGTGCAGTTTGTCTATTGATTTCCTGATTGCTAGTGCCAAGAGTGTTGATTTTGGAGTCAAGTAAGTTGAGATTGTTAACAACTTCAGTCTCTTTTCCATCTATCATGGTGCTGATTCATCATTCTCCATTCACCATCGTCTTTTCAATCACTTGCTGTGCTGCTGAGAAATGCACAATGACTGAAGATGACAGAAGAAGAGAAATGCCTTTGAACTGTGGTGTTTGAGAAGAGTACTGACTATCCCATGGATTCCCAAAGAAACAAACAGATATGTCTTGGAGAAAGTGTAGCTAAAGTGGTCTTTGGAGGCAAAGATGCCAAAGCTTCATTTCACACACTTTGGGTATGTTGCTAGGAGAACCTGTTCATTGGAGAGGAACATGATGCTTGGGAAGGTGGAGGGTCAGTGAAAGAGAGGAAGACCCTCAACCAGGTGGATTGACAGTGACTGCAGCAATGGGCTTGAGTGTTTCAGAGATTGTGAGGATGACATAGGATAGGATAGGGTTCAGATCTGTTGTTCATAGTGTCGCTATGAGTCGTACTTGGCTTGATGGCACCTGACAACAACTAAGCAGCTGTTCAGTGGTCAAGCACTTGACTACTAGAGAAAAGTTCAGTAATTCAAACCTACCAGCTGCTCCACATTGAGCTTCCGTGAAGGTTTACAGCCTTGTCAGCCCTATGAGCCAGTTCTACCTTCCAGCTTTACCTGCTGCTTCTAATTGATCCATTCTTCTCCAGTGAATACCAGTTGGCTCTTTGGGGCTTCTCTTCTCATTCTTTTTTTTTTTTTAAATTAAATTTTATTTTAAGGAACCTTTACAGCAAAGTTAGATTTTCATTCATTGTTGCACATTTTAGTCCCTCTCCCTCCCTTCACCCTCCCCCACTTAACTGTTGTGGGTTTTTGTTGGTTTTTTTTTCTATAATTATATTTTATTAATTTTCATAAACATTTACAGAGATTTTGGGCTTCCACTCATTCATTGTTGCACTATTCTCTCTACC
>NW_006399795.1:3929762-3930731 GCF_000299155.1 Elephantulus edwardii
TTTTGTTTTGTTTTGTTTTGTTTTATTGTTGCACAATTACCTGCCTCCTCCCCTCTCTCCAGTCCTCCTTACAAATCCGTACTGTTGTCATACCTATAATTCCTAATCACATATTCCTTTTAAACAGTTCTTTCCTTCATCTGTTCCAGTGCACTGGTCATTATCTAGCCACTCTTATCCTATTCTCCTCCAGCCCCCTTCATCAGACCTGCTTTTTAACAGTGGTCCTGTGTCTTCTCATTCTTTAGGAGCTTTCTTATTTTTCCCCACCTGCTTCCATTTAAATGGCAATACATATTGTCTTGTTGTTCTCATTGTTAACCTTTACCCACTCAGATTTCCTGTGGTTGCCTTGTCACCAAGGTTCATAGATGTCTGTGAGTTTTGGTTTTGCAATTCTAATCTTCCTTAGTCCTTTTTTTTTCCAGAGAAATTAGAAAACTACTGATTCTATGGTTATTTTTTCAGAATATACATAGTATTTTAATCCAGGATACCCATCCACTTCTACCCACTCCCTTCACATCTATCTCCCACTGACCAGCCCTTGATCTAATAACTTATATATGAAGCTTCCTTGGCTTCTGTGATTCCAAACACATCAGCTGCTGGTAGTTTCTTATGTTGGGACCAGTGTCTTTGAAGTTTAGTGGTAGTGTTTCCCGAGCGAAGCCGATGTGTCCTGTAGAACTGGTGTATAGATAGGTTTTTCAATGTTACCTGGGAAATGGGCGGGGAGTTTTATGGACCCTTTAACTGCCCAGCTTCTCCACCAGTCATGCTCCTTTATGCCCCCTCTACGCAGCCTGAGAAACGAATGCCGCACGGTTTTGGCATCTTCAGTGTTACCTGGGAAATGGGCGGGGAGTCCTGAAAGTGCTCACCAAGTTGTGCCAAGAAATCTGGAGAACAACCACTTGGCCAACTGACTGGAAGAGATCTATATTTGTTCCCATCCCAAAGAAAGGT
>NW_006399795.1:3931861-3982777 GCF_000299155.1 Elephantulus edwardii
ATTGATTCAGTGACTGGGGAAATCGGGATGGGAGTGTCGGAGACAGTGCGATTGGCACAGGACAGAGCAGAGTTTAGGGCTGTTGTACATAGGGTCGCTAAGAGTCGCAAGCGACTCGACAGCACATAACACCACCACCGTGGTATTTTGTAAACAGTACTTATATACATTATTTCAGTCAAAACAAAAGAGCAAGGATGTCAGTTTAAAGACTAAAGAACATTTGAGGCAAGCTGTGGTTACTTCCTATCCTGCTATTGCTTTGGTTTTGGAAGCAGGAGTGACATCCACTTCCTAAACAAAATGCCTCTGGTAACTCTAGGAACTTTGATAAATGACGATAGTTAGAGAAAGGCTTCAGGCCTTTTGTTCATAGGGTCACTATGAGTCATGCGCGACTTGACAGCAATCAGTAACAACAGTGTATCTGAAAGTTGGACAGTGAGTAAGGATGATTGAAGGAGGATTTATGCCTTTGAATTGTGATGTTGGTGAAAAGTATTGTATATACTACAGACTGCCAAAAGAACAAACTAATCTGTCTTGGAGAAAGTGCTACCAGAATTCTCTTTGGAGCCCAGGCTTGTGAAGTTTCATCTCACTTACTTTGGACATATTTTCAGGAGGAACCAGTCCTTGGAAAGAGTCATTATGCTGGGAAAAGTGGAGCATCAGGGAAAGAAAGGAAGACCCTCAACAAGATGAATTGACACAGTGACTGAGGCAGTAAACTTGACGATGACACAGATCATGAGAATGGTGCAGTGTAGGGCAAGGCTCAGATCTATGGTCCACAGGGTTGCTGTGCGTTACAGTTGACTCGTGGCACCTAACCACAACAGTCAAAAGAGTAATGAGATATCAGCTCAGTCCAACAATAATAACAAAGTTCAACAAGACAGCAAATGACAAAATGCTGGTGAGAGTGTAGAGAGATGGGAATTCTCATAGTCTCCTGGTGAGAATATAAAATGGCACAACTACTATGGAAATTGATGCCTTTGAGCTGTGGTGTTGGAGAAGAGCACTGAATATCCCATGGACAGGCAAGAGAAAGAACAGATACCTCTTGGAGAGGGTGCAACTGGAGTGCTCTTTGGAGGCAAAAATGATGAGGCTTCACCTCACATACTTTGGCCATGTTGCTAGGAGGGGTTATTCCTTGGAGAGGGACATGAAGCTGGGAAGGGTGGAGGGTTGGTGAAGGGGGAAGACCCTCAATAAGGCGGATTGACACGGTGACTGCTGCAATAGGTTCTTGTGTGTCAGGAAGTGCAAGGATGGCAAATGGTAGAACAGGGTTCAGATCTTTTGGTCATAGGATTACTGTGAGCTGTACTCAACTCGATGGCACATAACAACAACTATGCAAAGCAATTGGTGCTTAGAAAGTTGATAACAGAAATACCACCTGATCCATCTAAGTACCAAGTACTTGAGAAAGAACTTCCACGGGAACAGATAAATACTCATTTGTGTTTATTGCAGCAATATTTATTTGTATTAACAGAAAGATGGAAACAACTCAAGTATCTGTCAATGGGCAAATGGTTAAAGAACTGGGGTGCATTCACACAGTAGAGCAGATTGTCTATCTTTCTCAGAGCAGACAGTGGGTTCAAACTGCCTGCCTTTGGGTTGGGTTGGTAGCACAACTCCTTACCGCTAAGTCACCAGAGCTCCCTCACTGAAGCACTGCACAACTCTCAATAACAATGGTGAATTCACAAAGCACTGCATAACATGGATGCATTTAGAGGGCATTAAGATAAGTGAAGGGAGCTCTGGTAGTCTACTGGTAAGGAGTTGTGCTGCCAACCCAAAGGCAGGTGGTTCAAATCCACTAGCTGCTCCATGGGAAAGAGATGAGCTGTCACCTCCCACGCAGTTTACAGACTCAGAAAACCTGTTGCAGGGTCAGCTATGAGGTGCTTCCAACTCGATAGCGCATAATAACAACAGCATGAAATGAATTAGTCACAAAAGGACAAATATTGTGTAAGACCACTATTATAAAGAGCTGAAGAGAAGTTTTACGTATAGAATAATTTTCCATGCTTATCAGGATGGGAAGGGAGATCATAGGAAATAAAAATTAGTAAATACATAATAGACACATACTAAAATGAGCAAAGGGAAAGGCAGTGTACAATTAGGGGTTGACCAGCACAGTATTAATAAAGGAAAGGGAGACACAGTTATAGAAGGATTAATGGAAATGAGAATTACAAAGAGGAAGTGGTTAAAGTGCAGTTACAGGGTAAGTATTAAGTATTAATATTACAGAAAAATATGTGTGCTCACTTTGGCAGAACATACTAAAATTGGAACGATACAGAGAAGATTAGCATGGCCCTTGAGCAAGGATGACACACAAATTCGTGAAGCATTCCGTATTTTTTAGCAGTGGCAAAGTTTCACAGCAAGTAATAAATGTTGGAGAGGATGTGGTGAGATAGGCACTCTTTAACATTGTTGATGGGATTGTATAACGGAACAACCACTCTGGAAGGCAGTTTGGCACTTCCTCAAAAAGCTGAACATAAAAATTCCATGATCCAGCTATTCCATTGCTTGGAATATACCCCAAGAAAATGAGAACTGAGGCTCAAATGGAAACTTGTACACCAGTGTTCATAGCAGCATTATTCACCATTGCAAGGCCATGGAAACAGCCCAGATGTCCAACCACGAACAGTGGATTGATAAGTTGTGGTACATTCCTACAATGGAATACTACGCAGCATGCAGGAGCAATCATTTTGTAAATTACTACCTAACTCAGGAGGGACTGGAAAGCATTATGCTGAGTGAACTAACTCAGTCCCACAAGGACAAAAACGGTATAAAACCATTATTGTAGAATAAGTATAAGGATCCAAGATGGGGGGGGGTAGAAATAGAGGGATGAGGATGAGGGATTGTTAATCATAGGGTTGCACAATTTGATGGGTGTGTTAGGTAAAGGAAATGGGAAGGATCTTTTGTGAAAAACAGTGTATTCAAACTTTGTAAATAAATCAGGGTAAAATAAAAAAAATATGGATGAAAATTTATTTTTGTAAACCTTTATTCAAATTGTTGTTATGTGCCATTGAATCACCCACTACTCAGAAGTGAACATATGTACAATAGCTCTGAACTCTGTCCTATCCTGAGCCAGTCTCACTAACCCTGACGTACCTACCCCCATTATACCAGTAACTATGTTAGTCCATCTCACCTGGGTCTTCTTCTCCTGCACTGTTCCTCCACTCTTCCAAGCGTGATGTCCTTCTCTAAGGACTGGTTCCTCCTGGCCACATGTCCAAAATACATGAGATGAAGCTTCAGTATCCTTCCCTCCAAGGAGAATTTTGGTTTCATCCTCTCCAGCACAGACCTGTATGTTCTTCTGATGGTCCATGGTATGTTCAGTACTCTTATGCAAAGATAATACGGTTCAAATCTACCAGCAGTTGCTCCACGGGAGAAAGATGGGCAGTCAACGCCTGTGTGATTTACTGCCTTTGCAAGCCTACCACCTACTGAAGGGTCAGCCAAGGTCATTCAAATGACAGGTTTTTAAAAAAAATACATTATTCTACTAGTCTCGTTGTTATTGTTAGGTGTTGTTTAGTACAACTCATAGAGACCCTGTGAACAACATTGCTGCAGTCACTGTGTCAGTCTGTCTGGTTGAGGGTCTTCCTCTCTTTTGTCTAGTCTCATAGAAACCTACAAATTTTTTAAAATTATGGATATGCTAGGAATTACTTCCCTTATATCTGTTGTTGTTTTCCATCAAGTTGGAACTGACTTGTAGCTGACCCTCTGGCGGGTTTTCAGAGGCAGTTAATCACTCAGGAGGAGATTGCCCATCCTTGTATGAAATAAAAACTTAAACTAAAATTGATATTTCATTTTGTTTGGGGTTTTTTTTCCTTAAAATTGGTATTTTTAGCAGTCATCATAAAATGAATTTGTGTGCCATTTCTTTAGAAATACGTTTTTAGTATGAGAATTCTTTCTTCTTTGGTGTTTGGACTAATGAACTCTTCCTGGACAGCTTTATTTTATTTTTTTTAAAAGAAGAAAGATATATTAAACAATGTTGTTGTGTACCATTGAGTTGGAACTAACCCGTAGCTGACCCTCCAGCAAGTTTTCAGAAGTAGCAAATTGCACAAAGGGGGAAAGCACCCATCTTTCTCCTGAAGAGCACCTGGTGGATTTGAACCGTGTGCCTTGGTGTTGGCAGCACACCTTCTTACTCTAAACCACCAGAACTCCTTATTTTAAACAACAAATTGTTTCAAGAATATACCTGGATCCTTTGACGGTTCATGAGCATGATCGGGTGTTCATGCTTTTTGTCTGACTTGTGCCTCCCTTAAACCTTACTGCAACATGGTTAAAAAGAATATATCTAAAGGAACTGCAACACACACCATCTCTTTTTCCCTTTTCTGTTCTTGAGTTTCTTCTTCTTAATAACAACAACAAAAAACAAACAAAAATCCCCAGACAAAACCCTTTGAAGGAGATTAGTGGATGAGTCTCCAACCTGTCGATAAAAGAATTTTCTGGCATCACCCTTTTGGACTATGATGCCTGAGGAGCGTGACCAGATTTGAAGTGTTCTAGAAATGATAATGTGCCCTGGTCCTTTTTGGGAGATGTCTTCACATGTTATTGTATCATTACATTTTTTTAAAAAAAAATTTAATCCCTTTTAGAAGCAGAGCCCATGATATGCTGGTGTCAATTGCTGTGTCTTGGGACAATAAGAATGTTGACCTTTCATGCCCCTAATGGACCCTTTGCCTCTCGTAGGTCTGTGATGAGGAGTGGCACCACTACGTCCTCAATGTGGAGTTCCCAAGTGTGACACTCTACCTGGACGGCGTTCCTCACGAGCCCTTCTCTGTGACCGAGGATTACCCACTCCATCCGTCCAAGATAGAGACCCAGCTCGTGGTTGGAGCTTGTTGGCAAGGTAATGTTGAACTTCCCCCTCCCAAGTCAGGATTAAATCATGTCTTTGTACTTCTCTTGGTAGAAAGAGAGTATCACGAGCTCTATGCATCCTTGACCTTCCTTTCTTTTGTCTCTTCAGTCTTTGTCCCATGTGTAGACTTCAGGGACATTGCTGGCACCATGCTCTAGTAGCACTATTGACAGGCTCTCTGAATGCAATCAATCCTCCTGGGAACCTGGGAGGGAGCATTGCACAGAGGGAGAGCATAGACAGGACCGCTTACTAATTAATCTGTTTACTGAAAAGTTTACAATGCCCTCTGAGAAGTGGGAAAGTAACTGTGCATCGGACTTGAAGGACTTTTCCAGACTGCTCAGAGCTTGTAGCCCAGTGGCCACACTAGAAGGGGCTCTTGGCACAAATACCAATAAGTTTTGAGAAGACTCCATGGAGGTGTCTGCTTCAAAGAATGTGTTATCAGTACCTTTAGAAAAATTAGTGCAAACTGAGAGAGCCATTACCTTGTGAGATGTAGAATTGTAAGCAGCATGGGTTTCAGGAAATGCAAGTGTCTATTCAGTGCGTGTTACTAAGTAGCATAAGTTGGTGGTATATGGATTACTTTGCATATATTACCTTATTTGATCTTTTTAAGTAACAATTAAATAGAAGGCTTTTTATTGGCACACAGCAACAACAAACAAGAGCTCTAAACTTTCACTGTTCCAACTTTGTAACTGAAGAAATGGAGGCTCAGAGAAGTGAAATAACATCACTCTGCCAATGAGTCGTGGAGTTAGCACTGAACCCGTGAGGCCTGTGCCTTTGAGGTCCAACTCTCAGTCTCGAGACCAGGGACTTTCAACCCTTTCTGTGCCGTGGATGACCCCGTGGGCATTTACAGAAGCTGATGGACTCCCAGCAATAATTTATTTTTCAGTCTATAGAATATAACACATAGACTGACAGAGGCAACACTGCTATCAAAATACTAGAATAAACACGTGAAGTTGCAGTACAGAGGTGACTCATTCATGGGAATCGCCTCATAGCAGACCTTCCATCATTTTCCAAGGTAGTAAGTCACCAAGAAGATTGCACATCTTTCTGCCGCAGAGACTTTAGTGGATTTGAACCAGTAGAGAGGATCTGCTTTTGGTTAGCAGGTCCACTTCCTACAGACAGTGTCACTGTGCAGGTAGTCCCAGATTAAGAAGATGAGGCTGTCGAAAATGGCTTCTGACATAAGTTGAATACATTTTTAAAACATTAATACAGTCCATTATTACAACCTTTTATTATCAGTGTTTTTCTAAATCTGAACTTTTACCACAAGTGAATACCTGAGGATGATGACATCAACAAATTTATATTGTAATGTTGTATATAGTACATACTAATGATAAGGTGTCCTTCCCTCTCAAAAAACAAACAAACAACAACAACAAAAACAAACAAAAAAACCTGGTAGTCATAAACGCAGTTTGTTGTAACTTGGACTTTTTAAGTCAGGGACTACTTATATGCTGCTTTATTAACACATGGAGAGCCAGATACAGCAGCAAGGTAATGAACATAAAAGACGTCTGTTATGACTGTAGATTTATTTTGTGCTTTCTGTCGGTGTCAAAGTCACAGTTACTGCTAGCTGCACTGTGGCTGGTAAGCCCTCGTGGCTTAGTGATACGGAGTTACACTGCCAGTTCAAAGGCAAGTGCTTCAAATCTACCAGCTGCTCCCTAGCAGATAGATGGGTGATCTCCTGTACTGTTTACTGCCTCTGAAAACTCCCTGAGGGGTCAGCTAAGAGTCGTTTCCAGTTTGAGCCACACACTATCCTCACACCTACTAGCTGATTTTAACATAAACATAAATGCCTGCTAATTTTCAGAATTTCCCCCATGTAAATCCACAGACACCCGCACCCCTCTCAGCTTCTCCACGAGTTCACAGACCCATCCTAGCCTCTGCTTGACTATATGGATTATGTCGTGTTGTGTGTCATGGCATGGACTTCTCTTGGAGTATGTTTGCTCCCAATTGAATCAGTCTCCTTGAGTTAGGTTAGGAATCCCTGCTGTAGTTTTGTGCCATTGGTGAGGCACTGACCCGTACCAACCCCACGTATGACAGAACAACACGCTGTCTGTCTCAGCTCCATCCTCATGATGCTGCTGAGCTGGAGCCTAATTCTCACTGTTTAATTTCATCATTTCCCTGAGGATTCTTTCACATGAACAGGAGTTGAGACAAAGAGTTTCAGAACTGTCAGCAGATTTCCAGATTTATGTCTGGTGACAGCAGATCCACAGCTGAGGAAATGGGTGAGAGCAGAGAATGAACAGTAAGCGCTTAGGGACGTACTCTTTTCCTAGCTGATGTCCTTAAAGTTTCAGTTCAGGTTTACTTCTCAAGTGAAACCATAATCTCTGAGTAATTTGAAAGAATATATACCTGAGAAAGAGAGAGAGAGAGTGAGTGTGTGTGTGTGTGTGGTGTTGTTGTTGTTGTTGTTATGTGCCATCAAGTTGCTTGTGACTCACAGCAACCCTGTGTACAACAGCCCTAAATCCTGCTCTGTGCTGTGCCAATCGTACTGTCTCCGACACATGCACCCCAATTATCCCAGTCACTGAATCAGTCCACCTCATAGAGGGCCTTCCCCTCCTGTGCTGTCCCTCCACCATCCCAGGTATGATGTCCCTCTCCAAGGACCAGTCCCTCTTGCAACATGTCTGATGGAGCCTCAGAATCCTTGCCTCCAAGGAGCCTCCCAGTTTAACCCTCTCTAGGGTTTGTTTTCTTAGCATTCCATGGTACATTCAGTACTCTTCTCCAGCACCACAGCTCAAAGGCATCAGTTCTCCTTCTCTCCTCCCTAGTCATTGTCCAACTCTCTGATGCATAACAAGTGATTGCAAAGACCATGGCCTATATCGGATGCACCTTAGTCTCCAGAGTGACACCATTGCTCTTCAGTACCCTGGAGAGGTCCCTAGCAGCAGACTTTCCCATCGCAGTATGCCTTTTAATTTCCTGGCTGCTGGTGCCAAGAGTGTTGACTGTGGAGGGGTGTGTGTGTGTGTGTGTGTGTGTATGTGTATGATATATATATGTGTGTATGTATGTATGTATGTATGTATGTATGTATGTATCATTCCAGTAGCTTTGTTGCTTTGGTTAAAATAAAGCAATCCCGCCAGTTTAGATTTCTGTTTCCATTACAATCTGTCATCCGATAGCAATGCCTCGTCTCTCCTTTTTCTCCTCAACCTTCTTGATAAGCTCATTCAGAAAAATCTGCCTAAATTCACAAATCAATCTGATCAAATTCTCTAAAAATACCACTAATAGTGAGGAGAACTCTCTTCTCAGTGGAACACACCACTTTTGTTTTTGTTACTAACTCATCACAAGTCCCTGAGCTGAAGGTGCCCGCATCATTTCCATGGGATTGGAACATTCTTTCTGGCCGATGCTAGAAAGCATTTGTGCTGGATGTGGAGGTGGGCCCTTAGCCATATGCTCCAGTTTCACCTGTGCATACCTTCTGCCTCACTTGAGGTGAGTCCCCTCACGGCTGTAGCCCAGCAGGTGAGCAGCAGGTTGGGGCTGCCTGAGCCCAGGGGTTACAAGAGAGAGAATTCCCCTAATTCTCCATCTCAGAAAAGTAGGCTCTATCCTGAGCCACTGAGAGCATGCCTTTCTGACATGGCATTGTGCTTGGGACGCTGGCCCAGAGCTACAGCAGTGGTTAAAAATGTATGTCACTTAGAGGTGACCATGAAGAAAGAAATCAGATAGGAGCTTGTTTTGAGCCCTAAACAGTACATACTTTGGCGTATTGACCACTCTCCAGGCTTTCTGGGGCACTGGTGTGAGCCGCCCCACCCCATCCTCACAGAACGCCCCTCCTGCTGTGGTCTAGGATTTGGTGTTTGCTCTGATGTGTATATGGGGGCAGCCTTCTTGGGATATTCTGTTCAGTAGCACAGGGTGGAGTTGGATGAATTCGGTAAAATAAGCTTTTATCTGATTTTTTTCATCTAATCTACTGCTGTGAGTGAGGAAAGAAAAATGAAAGCTGGTTTGTGCAGAGCTAAAACTCTCAACAGGTAGCTGACATATTTTCAGAAGTTTTGTTACTCTTGGGGACATTAGAATGAAGAGGAATGGGTCAGATTCCACCTCCATCCAGTCCCCTGTAGGGCCTTGTCCTCGGCTGACAAAGTACCTTCTCTGTATACACATCGCCCCTCAACGTGGTGTGGGTGAAAGAGCAAACTGGGGCTTATCTGCCAGAGGTTATCTACGTGCTGGGGTGCCTAGGAAGAGGAGGAAGGGGAAAAAAGGATGGTGCCCCTGAAACAGTGCGGACTAAGTATGTTGATGGTTCTGTGGTCATTTTCCTTGGGCCTTCATGGCAATAAAGAACGTTCTTTCCCTTCCTAGGACCTACATTTCAGTCTAACCAGCATATAGTTATATACCTTATCACTAACGCTTCCAGGCGGAGGATGCCTTCCTCCTTATATTTCAGTGTAAGAACCATGCAGGGAGCTCTGATGGCCTAGTTGCAAGAAGCTGTGTAGTAATCCAAAAGGCCCACAGTTCAAGACTACCTGCTGCTTACCTGGAGAAGAATGGACAGTCTCCTCCTGTAACTACCTGCCTCTGAAAACCCACCAGAGGGGCAGCTTTGGGTCAGTTCCAACTTGATGGTACACAACAACAACAACAAGAATCATGCAGATGGTGGTAGATGAAACTGCCTCCTTCTGCCTCTGCTGCACCTGTGTCTGCAAGCCAGACATGGGAAGATGGAAGAAAATAGAACACAAAGACGCATGGGACTGGAAGAGACCACTTGGGACAGGGTCATCAAGTACATGCTTTGCGTGGGTGGAGTCTGTCCCTAAGGGGTGACATTTTTCTCTGTTTTGTATCTGTCAGCTTGGATATTCCTGGTCCAGTGTGAAGACCCTAACCTCTTGGTGCTTCTCTGTTGTGTTTGTCTTGCTTTTCCACAGAGTATTCAGGACTTGAGAATGACAATGAGACCGAGCCTGTGGCTGTGACCTCTGCAGGTTGCTGGACTCCTTTCCCTACACTTCACTCTTACATTTCCTTTAAAAAGACATTGATTCATTCCACGTTGCGCATGACATGTCCAGGTTGCATTTGGGCCCCCCCACCACCACCATCTGAGCTGCTGCCGTGTATATCTGCATTGTGCTTCCCATTGCCCCACGGGATCCCCTCCACCTACTCGGATCTCGGCTAAAATGAGGGCACATGGCTCACTAATGTACCGCACTAATGGGATTTTTTTTCTTTTTCTTTTCTATCATCAAATTTTACCTTGGCTCCACTGCATGAAGCTCCCCAGTGTTAGCTCACAGGACAGGCCGACCGTCCACCTCCTGTTCTCATGGGGCTGAACCACCAGACAGGAAAGGCTTGTTTCTCGATAGCCTGTCTTGATTGGTGTTAACTTTAAATACACATTTCTTGGAAACCTTGACCGTCTGGTGTTGACATAGAAGGTCTTTATCAGGGTGCGAGACCACTGCTGAAAATTTCTCTGTCTGCTTAAGAACAAGGTTTAGTTCTACCTGTTTGGGGCTCTTTGGCATAGTCTCTCAAGGCCCATGTTTTAAGACTATGGCTTTCCTTGGAACATCTTCAGCCCCGAAGAGACAGGAAGGATTAATTTCACAAACTTGTAGATGGTCTGCAATAACATGATGCCTGGTTCTGAAGGGCAGGGGGTGGTTTCAAGTAGCACTTCAGTCTTCCTGCATGGTGGTTTGGGTTTATCCCCAAGTGTATGCATATTCCCCAAGTCTGCTCAGCTCAAAAGAACAGCTACAGTGTGATATGCCTGGCTGAAAGGGGAGGGTGTGATTGCCAAACCTGATAGTGGTAGAAAGGGTCCCTTTTTACCAGGTGATAAGGGCTCCTTCAGCCTGTCCTTCCCATGGGGTGGCCAGACATGAGGTGGCCTCATGAGACCTCTTGGATAGCAGCTTTAGGTGAGGGTCCCCCATTCCTCTTTCCCCAAGCCATATGCATGATCCATCCACAGTTTAATTTCCTCATTGCACTTCCATGTAGATTACAAGGCTAACAGGGTTTGATATGAACTAACCTGCATGTCCATACATCAAGCTGCCACCACTGGTAACACTGCATTGACAAGCAAGGTGAGAGACCCTGGCTGCTCCTGTAACTTTTCACTTTCTTCCCTTACCCCAAAGGTGGCGACCTGCATATGACCCAGTTCTTCCGAGGAAATCTGGCTGGCCTGACCATCCGTTCTGGCAAAGTGGCAGATAAGAAGGTGATAGATTGTCTGTATACCTGCAAAGAGGGGTTGGACCTACAGGTCCCTGAGGACAACAGCAAAGTTGTAAAGGTAACACTGAGCAGAGAGGCTATTAGCATATATCTGTCAGGCAATAGTAAGCTTCTTAAACTACAAGTGAATGATAGAGGCTGTTGGGGGAGGTTGTAGTTGTATTGAGTTTACTCCAATCCATGATAATCCATGCACCACGGAATGAAGTGTCCCTGGTCCTGCACCGTGTCCATGGTCATTGGCATGTTGGAGTCCATCGCTGTGGCTCTTGGGTCAGCTCATTTTGTTGAGGACTTCCCACATTTACTCCATCACCCGTGGTGTCCTTTTCTGGCATGGTCTTTCCTCATGGTGAGTCTAAAAACACAAGCTCAGGGTTCATCATCTTTGTTTCAAGGGAGCATCTTGATTGTATTTCTTCTGAACATTAGTGGTGATCATTCCTTTTTTTAAAATAATATTTTAATTGTAATTTTAACGAACATTTACAGAGATGTTAGATTTTCATTCATTTATTGTTGCACATTTTACCCACCTCTCCCTCCTTTCCCCCTCCCCCAGTTCACTATTTTTTTAAATTTTTATTGTTATTATTATTATTAATAGACATTTACAGAGGTTTTGGATTTCCATTTATTCATTGCCGCACTTTTCTCCCTGCCCACCCCTCCCCACCAGCTCGCTTCCCCCTCCGAAGAGGAAAAAAAAATTCCTTCATTAGTATACAATTCCCACGTCCCCTCCCCCCCCATCCGCCACCCTGAGTACACTTCTCTATGCAACCTTAATTCTGGATTCCTGTGCCATAATACTCAATCATATATCACTTCTAATCTGTTCTTTCCCTCATCTGTTTCAATACAATATACTTAATTTATCCAGTTTTTTCTGTCATACCCCCACCCAGATGTCAGACCCATTCTATAACAGTGGCACCATGCAGTATTTGTCCCTTTGTGACTGAGATATTTCACTCAGCATAATGCCCTCCAGGCTCACCCATTTTGAATAATATTGCATGAGTTCCTTGTTTTTCAGTGCTGCATAGTATTCCATTGTGTGGATATACCACAGCTTCTCTATCCATTCGTTTGTTGATGGGCCCTCAGGCTGCTTCCAACTCTTTGCTGTTGTAAACAAAGCTGCAGTAAACATGGGTGTGCGTATATCTGCTTGGACGGCAGACATAGTCTCTCTGGGGTATATTCCCAGTAATGGGATTGCTGGGTCAAATGGTATCTCTATTTGCAGTGTTTTGAGAAAGCACCACACCGCAGTCCACAATGGTTGCACCATCTTACATTCCCACCAACAGTGAATAAGAGTTCCATTTTCTCCACATCCTCGCCAGCATTTGTTGCTTGCCACTATTTTTTTTTTAAAAAAATTTATTCATTGTTGTGCAATTACCTATCTCCCCCGCTCCTCCAGTCCTCTTTGCAATGATGTACCTCTTATTCTGGCTGTTGTCATTTGTATAATGCCTAATCATATAATCATATATTTCCCTTTAGACAGCTCTTTCCTACATCTGTTCCAATGAAATGTTCATTGTCCACTCTTACCCTGTTCTCTACCCAACCCCCCATGTCAGACCTGCTTTATAACAGTGGTGCTATATAGTATTTGTCCTTTTGTGACTGAGATATTTCACTCAGCATGATGTGCTCCAGTGTCACCCAAGTTGTGTAATGTTTTATGAGGTCTTTATTTTTCGCAATCATTGCTTGAAAGATTTCATTCACTGGAATTTTTTGAGCTTTTCTTCCCATTTTACCAGTTTAACCCCAAACCAGAGCATTAGTGACTCGTAACTTCTACAGTGGAACCTCACTCCTCTCTTCTCTCTGCTTTGCACGGTTCCAGGTCCAAGCAAACCCAAATCAGTCTGTGCTGACCTTGGAAGGGGAGGACATTGGAGAGCTGGATAAGGCCATGCAGCACATTTCCTATCTGAACTCTCGCCAGTTCCCCACTCCTGGAATCCGGAGGCTCAAAGTCACCAGCACAGTCAAGTACGCCCACATTTCCAACAGTAAACCCATCTGACCTATCAGTGTAGTGGCATCCAAGAAGAAAAGTGTGGTGTTTGGGTTTTTACAAAAACTTGGTCTCCCTTCCATGAGAAAAACTTTGTCACTCTGAAGTTGAGTGAGGGATTTGAATGGTGCCCATGACCTGTGGGTAAATGTCCTGAGAGGCCAGCTCTCCCCCCGCAGGTAGTCCCCTGTCTTGGAATTGGCTCTCAAATCCCTGCCTACCCTTTCTCTGTTTCTTGCTGTCAGATGTTTCAATGAGGCTCCATGCATCTCCATTCCCCCCGTGGACGGCTATGTGATGGTCCTGCAGCCGGAGGAGCCTAAAATCAGCCTGAGTGGCATCCACCATTTTGCTCGGGCAGCATCTGAATTTGAAAGCTCTGAAGGGGTGTTCCTCTTCCCTGAGCTTCGAATCATCAGCACCATCACGAGAGAAGTAGAGCCTGAGCGGGACGGAGATGAGGACCCCACAGGTAACAGCTCTCCAGACGGGACTGGCTTCCTCTCCACCCCTTTTCCCTGGCTGGAGACTACAGGCTGGAAACCTCATTACAGCCACTTAGTTCTTGGATTGGTGGCGGGAGTTGAGTGTTTGTCTTGTATTTGAGGTCTGTTTCAGACTCAGGCTTGTTGTGACTATTTTATCCTTTTCTGGCTAGATGCCAGGGTCTGAGATTTAGCCTAGAAGACTGAAGAAATAATACCTTTGCAGGGCTCTCCTACCTTCTGCCGTCTGGTGGTGCAAGCTGGCCTTGGCTGGACCTATCAGGCTCTGCTGTTGTGTACTCCTGGACACACAAGGTCCCCCATCCCACAGTTGCGTGGATCTGGGGATAAGCTGTTGTGAACAGTCTTTGCTACATTGTGTGACTCCATACTGGTCTACACACATCTCTCTCTCTGCCCTTTTTTGCAGTTCAAGAGTCCGTAGTATCTGAAGAGATTGTGCATGACTTGGATACGTGTGAGGTGACTGTGGAGGGTGAGGAGCTGAACCAGGAACAGGAGAGCCTCGAGGTGGACATGACGCGCCTGCAGCAGAAGGGCATTGAGATGAGCAGCTCCGACCTGGGCGTGGTTTTCACGGGTGAGGGCACCCCAGAGGGCTAGAACAGGCTGGACCATGAGGGCAGACTCAGCCAGCTTCCTCCTTCCATATTCAAGCCTTAAGTGTGTCCCAGGGGAGCTGATGTCAGTCTTCCTGTAGTGGGAAATGAGGACATGGCCTTATAAAGGGGTAGGATTCAGGCTCATGAAAGCTCACCCCCTTCCAGATGGAAAAATGCTCCACAGCATTCTTCTTTTGGAAAGTCAGACTGTGTGATCCTGACGTAGCCAGTCCAGGTGTCTGAGTCTGGCCTGCCTTTGTCTCTGTCCCTGTCCACACCTGTGTTCCTGCCTGAGCAGCCTCTCCATCCCCTACAGGTGTAGACACCATGGCCAGCTATGAGGAGGCGCTGCACCTTCTGCGCTACCGCAACTGGCACACCAGGTCCTTGCTTGACCGGAAGTTCAAGCTCGTCTGCTCGGAGCTGAATGGCCGCTACGTCAGCAATGAATTCAAAGTGGAAGTGAGTGCAGGGTGGCACAGGCAACGTCTTAGAGCTCTCCTGGTACCAGCTGTTGAGACTGGGGCCTCAGGCTGCAAATTGTGCAGGGCGGGCTGGGGTTCAGAGGTGGCAGTTCAGTGACAGAGGTGGGGACTAGATTGTGTTTTGAAAGTTCACACAGACGAGTACCTGGGGAGGCCAGTGCTTTGTGAGCGTGTTAGAACAGTGATCCTCTTCTTAATAAAGGTGGTCTTTGACACAAGGTCACCGCTAGAATGCTGGCTTGGGGACCAGCAATGGCAGGAGCACATTTGCTGAGATGATTGTGTGACTCAAGCCACAGTGGCCCGAGGGCAGCCAATCTTTGTTCTGAAATCTCCCACAGACCTGCTTAGTCACTCAGGGCCTTTATAACCTGTGAAAATGACCCAGAGTTAGCCCAGCAGTGGTGACTGGAAACACAGCAGAAGGCTAGCTTTTCCACCCTCAAGAAACAGTGAGTGTTTGTTTGCACTGGAGGTGACCGATTTGAAAGCAAATAAGTGCTCTCTGCTACGTGACTGTGGCTTTTAGGAAAAGAGGGCGATGATTTCTACCAGGGCTTCTTGAATTCCCCATAGCAAAGATTCAGGGTTGTCTTTTTGTCCGCCATCTGCTGTACTGTAAGGATGTTACTGGAAAAGCAATGGGTTTCTTGGATGTCGTAGCAGCATCATTTTATTACGGAAATTTTCCACTTGCTGCTTGTCCATTTCCGTCCTTCTCTCATTACAGACAGTGCCAGAGTTTACAGACCAGCTGCAAGTGGCACTTGTCTTTGTCAACAGTCAGTTTCCCTTTTTGTCCTTTGGCCAGTAATCCTCGTTCTCTTTCCGGTGCAGGTGAATGTGATCCACACAGCCAACCCTGTGGAGCACGCCAACCACATGGCCGCGCAGCCGCAGTTTGTGCAGCCCGAGCACCGCTCCTTCGTTGACCTGTCGGGGCACAACCTGGCCAGTCCCCATCCCTTTGCAGGTAGGAATGCCCTCTGACACTTAGGTCAGAGCGGACACTGCCCACCCCTTCACTTCCCCCTTCCCTGCTCCTCTGCAGGGGGAGGGCAGGAAGGTGCCCACAGGGAGCACCTCACTGTCAACCAGTCATCCTCTGGCAGTGAGCCAGCCGTCACCTATCCACATCACACACAGGAGAGCTAAGCACCTGCAGAGGGCACGTAGAGTTAGCTGGGTCACAGCAGGCAGTGACAGAACCAGCGACACCTGGTCTGAGCACTTTCTAAGGTTTCTCCCACCCTGAGCATCCCAGCTTGGCCTCGTGTAGTCACTCACGGGGTGTCAGGGCACACTGGCCTGTGTGGCTGGGTTATGCGCATGGCCCCCACACGCCCCCTGTCCTCCCTGCAGTTGTCCCCAGCACTGCCACTGTAGTGATCGTCGTGTGCGTCAGCTTCTTGGTTTTCATGATCATCCTGGGAGTGTTCCGGATCCGGGCAGCTCACCAACGAACCATGAGAGACCAGGACACAGGGAAGGAGAATGAGATGGACTGGGACGACTCTGCCTTGACCATTACCGTGAACCCCATGGAGGTAGGAAGGGGCGAACAGCCTAGTGATGGGCAACTATCCTGAACTAAGCCAGCCTGACTGCAGACAGGCCTGTTGTTCAAGCGTGGTCCCCGCCCACCATGTCTCTACTATTCTGTGACCCCTTTATGAGGCAGGCATCCTCTCTTTCAGATGGGCTCCTTATTATAATGCATGTGGGTTCCGACTCGTAGCGACCCTTTATGACAGAGTATATAGGGTCTGCCCTAGAGACTGTTATCATGGAAGCAGTTTACAACCTCTTCCCCTTGCCCCCTCAGAGTAGCTGGTAGTTTTGAACCACTGACCTTTCAGTTAGCAGCCAAGCGTCTGACCTCTGAGGCACATTGTAGCACATGAGTAGAAGTGGGGCTCACAACAGAACTGGGGTCTCCTGTGCAGCACTCTCTGTCCTGTGAGGTGTCTGCCCATATGAGATGTGTGTCTTGATGGGGAAATTGGGGCTCCCTGTTGGAGTTCTCCCCAGAGCTTTGGTTTTTTTGACTCTGACAAAGTCACTTCCGATGCAGTCCATGCCCCTAATGAGTGTAGGGTGGATGGGGTGCAGGCCGGTGTGGGGGGCGGAGGGCTGGACTCACCCAGTCGTCTCTGTCAGACTTACGAGGACCAGCACAGCAGCGAGGAGGAAGAGGAGGAGGAGGAAGAGGAGGAAAGCGAGGAGGGCGAGGAGGACGACGACATCACCAGTGCTGAGTCGGAGAGCAGCGAGGAGGAGGAGGGGGGTCATGGGGACCAGCCGGGCGCCAGCAGGCAGCAGCAGCTAGAGTGGGACGACTCTACCCTCACCTACTGACCCCACGGCTGGGCAGCAGCCACTCCTCAGCCACCCTCTTGTCTGCTTCCGAAGACTCTGCCGCCCCCCGCCCACCTACCCACCCCTCCCAAGGATCCACGATGTACAAAGTCATTTGGCCAGTAGGTCTGCAGACCCTCCCTGGTGCCGGTCGTCCACCCCTGCTTGGTGTATAGGACTTAGGCTCCCCTCCCTCTGCCTGGACCTCATCTAAGTCACACGAGGCGCCACCCCAGACCCTCCGCCGTCATCACGCTCACTCATGCAGTGACCGGGGCGCCCGGACATGTGCACATGGGGGTCCATCCACTGGCCCCTCCTGGCCGCTCGCACCTTCACGGGCCTCAGTGACGGACTTGCTGACCAAGGGTAACGCTGCTCACTCCCACCTGGTAACCATTTTTGGGGTGTTGGATTTTTTGGTTTTTTTTTTTTAAAAAAAGTCTTTATTTTTTCCAAACTAGTGCATGTATAAAATGGCAGAATGGGGTTAATAATGTAGATGATTAACTGACTTTTTAATATTTTGTAAATAAATTGGGATTCTGTTGTGTCCTTTGTGCTAGTGTAATCAGGGACTGGATTTGAAAATTAAATTGATTACTGATGTAGCCTTCATGGGCTTGCTGTTGCAACCAGCCCACCCACCCCTCCAGAACAAGAGAAGCTGCCTGGGCCCTGGGCCCACAGGCCAACGTGCACACACCTGCTCAGTCTGGTCCTCAGGTCTCGAACGCGGGTCGGTTTGTCCTCCTCGCCTTGCTGTTCCAGGAGACTGGCCTGAGGGCCCGGGAACAGGGCCAGGCGTCTTCTGAACTGCACTTGGTTCTCATCTGGCCGGCGGTGGGTGGGAGTTGTTGCTGGGGTCGCTGGGCTACTCTCCGCTCCTTGTACAGTCCCCCTGGCGACTCCTGTGCAGCCTTGTTGTTTATACTTAATAAATGTATTTTCTCCTGCTGGCGATGATACAGATGTATAGATGACACAAACTGACAGCCATCGCGCTGTTTAGGCACTTGGCCTGGGGACAGCAGCAGGCCTGAGCGAGCCGGACTCAGGACGGCCGAGGAGCAGATGGGCTGCTGGGCTCTCCCCAGCCAACAGCCAGCGGCTAGATCTTCCCCAACAGCCGCTGTCCCTTCCCACCTCCCGGGGTCACCCCACCCCGGGCCATCACAGCCATACTCAGTGATAAAGAGGGAAAGGAGAGAAAACAGTGAAGACTAAAAAGCCACACAGCCACTTTTTTAAAAATTTAAACATAGAATTTTAAATTTCTAACATGGGGCTGAGGGATGGGGTTGAATACTGTCCTGTCGTCCTAACTGGTAGCTTTAAGAAAACAGGACAGTCCCCCAAGGCCCCGTGTAGCCATCCTCCATACCCACCGCTGTAGCTGCTCTGTCTAGACCCAGCACGGAGAGGGGCCACGCTGTCTGTAGCCGCCACAGGCGTCACTCGTGATGTGTATATTAATGCTAGGTCAGAAAGTGTATCCACTACAATAAAGTTCTGATTCTAACTCCATGCCAGGAGGCATTGTTTTCTGTCTTGTCTGTTTGTCCCTGCTATCCTCACCCCCTGCCCCCAATATTGCTTTAGAGCAGAAACATTGAACCAAAACAAGTTTGTTTTTTCTTTTTTAATCTGCGTTCACCTCTCAATCCAAGGTTTCACAGAGTGCTGCTGGTCTTGGCCTACATCAGTTCTGTCCATACAGAAACAGTGAGGGATTTAAAAAAATAGGTTATCTTCTCAGTGGGCACACAGACTACACACCCAACCCAGGAATAGCTGTGTATGCTGCTCACACCTGGAGCATGCGAACCCACTTCAATAAATAACAGAATATATATATACACACACACACAAGGATGCCTGGCCTTCCTGATGCCAAATAGGCCAGGTGGAGAGGATTCACATGGTGTGGAATTCCAATGAGCCAGGTGTGTGGAGTGGCACAGACTGAGGCACCAACCACCTCCTGCCCCTCACAAATAAGACCCACAGTTGACATTTGGGCTCTAAGACCCACCAGCCCTTGACTACAAAGGGGGCAGTTCCTTGGCCTGCCAAGTCTCAGCAGGTCAGTGTGGGAGCCTGATTGGTCCCAGGTTTGCTGCTAAGCACGTCAGGATCAACTGTGGGCTCCAGAGCCCCTCGTTTTCAGAAGTGGGAAGAGGCTCAAAGTCTGCGCTTTTAAAGCTCCTGCATTCAGACAGTTAGGGACTGGATGATCAGCGGAAAGGCTAACTCAAGTAATCACAGATAAAGACTCTGCCATGGCCCAGGCTCCTCTCACTTCTGGTACCGACTCAGCTGGTTTTCAAAAGTGACAGTTGTGAGAGAGCTCAGGCCCCGTACCGTACCGTAACGAAGACCTGCTTTCCGAGGCAGGCCTGCAGTATTGCACAGAGTTTCCTCCACCTGCTTCCCCGAGGACTCGGGAGCCAGGGTGAGCCAAAGCAAGCTCAGCTCTTTCAAGAAACATTTTCAAATACGTCTTGGGGACCCATATAGATATATAATACTTTGTGGAGGCCAGTCAACTTTCCCTGACCTCGGAGGGCGGTTCAGGAGTTTGGCCAGATTTCTTACCACATGCAACATGGCTTTACAGCAGAGAAGAGAGGATCCTTGGGCCCAAGAGTTACTGTAATAGCAAAGTGCAGCATCCCTGAATCTCGAGGGCACTGGGAGTCCTCGGGGGCACTCCAAATCACAGTGGGGACGCACAGGGCTGGAACGGGTGTTAGGGGGAGGGCGAGGACTGGGGCGCCTCTGGACAATAGGCACCAGGTGACCACTGGAACCGACACCCCTGAAGCCAGACAGCTCCCAGGAGAGGAAGAGTGGCTGGACCCAGATCACCAGCTGGAAGACGGGGGCTGTGACCCTCCATGGAGGGGCAGCCGGGCGCCCACATCCCTCCCCACCAGGCTCAAAGGCTGCTTTCCTTTTATGGCTGTTTAGTCCCTTCAGCGTTTCAAATCATTAATAAATAACCATAAGTGTAAACAAAGGCAATTGTGTAGGTTCTCTTCCATGAGGTGCAGTTAGTTCAGGGTCTCAGGACCAAGCCGCCTCTGCTCCAGGCACCGGAATCGGGAGTCTCCAGGACGGGGCCAGAGGGGCTACTGCCTGTTGTCCTTGGCCACGTTGTGGGCCAGCCAGTTCACTTTGGTTTTCCAGCTCTCCCGAAGGGCTTCGTTAAACTTGACCCGGAAGTGCTTGAGCGCCTCCTCTTCCGTTTTTCCCAGTGCCAAGGAGTCCTAAGAGCAGAGCATCAGAGCCAGCGTTAACAGGACAGAGACAGGGGCTGGCTCAGGAACACAGCCCTGCCCATGGGATTCTCAATTCCCTCCTCAAAAAAGTCCATCAGAGTTGAGCTACAGCCAGTCTAAAATCGGGGCAGGTCAGGGTGACCCACATAACAAAGTAAGGGTGCCAGCCCACAGTGACAGCTTGGCCTCCAGTGAAGATTAGCTCTGGGAGGAACTAGTGGCAACAGCATTCCTGGTTGGGCCAGCCTCACTCCCCACCCGAGCTTCAATGATGCAAGAGCACTACCTAAACCCAGTCCTCATCCTACTACTCAAACACCGGCGGGTCCCAGAGGGTCATGGGTTGACCAAGGCCACAGAGCATGTCCGCAGCAGCCTGCTCTGGCTACTGTCCCCAAGGATGGCATGAGCGATGCCTGAGTTAGGAACGACCCAGGGATCCTCCATGTTCCGGCCCTCAGAAGGAAGCCTTGCCCACCTACACCTGGTGTCCCGCCCAGAGTGGTCTTCCAGCTTCACCTTGAGATACTGGATGTCTTTGGAGCAGCTGAGTTCAGGCAGGCCCGCTGCCCTCATGAGGGCGAAGAGGTGGAGGAAGAGCAGCCCATGGCGCCGCAGGATGGTGTAGGCACGCTCACAGTAGCCACGGAACCTGCCCGAGTGAAGCCAGAGACTGTGGCAAGGCCCCAGAGCACCAGCCCTGGCCTGGAAACAGGCCGCGAGCACAAAGCCCCTGATGCCTTTAAATGACAGCCCCCCCTCGCCACAGGTGGTCCCCTGCTGCATGCACCCCACCTAGAAGCACACCTCACCAGCCCAGCTGGGCACTGGAGCTGGGGGTCAGGGTGAGGTGCATGCTCCAAATCATTCAGCAGCCTGGGGTGGGGCCCAGAGTGGGGCTGAGGGCCAATTCCTGGTCCCTGCTTCCTCCCTGAGACCATGGGGACCAGGTGAGTTCCCAGAGACCCGGAGGCACCCTCACCTTTCAAACTTCTCACTGTTGTTCGTCTTGCCCTGCTGAATCACATGGACAAAGTCATAGGTAAGGATGAAGGGAACTCGCTCACGGTTGATTCCAAACTTGGTCTTGAAATTGCCCAGAAAGTGGCCAAAATCAATGTGGAACAGCTAAGAGAGAAAGGTGGGGGCAAAGGCAGAGGAGGGAGGGGTGTAAAGAAGGGGAACTGCCAAGACTCCAGGGGTGGGGCGCAGTTGGGACTCAGGGAATCAGGGGCCAGGCAGACAGAGGCCCACAGGCTGCCCACGCCCAACCTACCTGCCCACTTTCACGGATCATGATATTGTCACTGTGCCGATCACCGATGCCCAGGACGTAGGTGGCCACACAGTAGCCAGCACAGGAGAGGGTGAACTCCTCAATGGCCTGGTCCAGAGCCTCCCTGGGGGAAGATTGAAACCAGGGCCATGATGCTTTGCAGCAACTTCTACCAAGAGATGTGGCTAATTCTCCTCTCATTGAACCTGGCTGGCCTTGAGACTTGTAGGAAGTGATAATGGAGGTGATGTTAGTCCAGATCCTAGACACTGAGATACCATACAATACTCAGATACCCCTGCCCACAGGAGGACGTCTAGGCTGGTCTGCTGAATAAGGAGGGTCAGCGCTAACAGCCAGCACTTAGCCCTTCAGGCGAGTAAGTGGGGCCATCAAGCCACTAGATGACAGTAGTCATGTGTTATTATGTTAAGTGCTGTAGTCATAGGAGACTCATAGTGATCCTATAAATGAAAGTCCTAGACACCTGTGTAACTTTTGTCCCTTCTCCAGGTTCATAGGGTTTCCAGCGGCAAGCTATTATGGAATTGGACGCCACTCCTGCTTCCAAGCTTGTTTTAATCAGGGAGCTCCACCAAACACTGTCCACCATGGGTAACCATTCTCGCATTTGATTCATCAGTGTCACAGTGTTTGGCTTCACAGCAACCACGAGTTATCTCTGTACAGTCAAGTGAGCGATCCCAAAAAAGACCAGCAGAATCACAGAACTGAGCCAGAACAATCAAGTTATTTAAGTTTACATTTGGGACATGAGAACTCTGGTGGTGTGCTCAGGGTAATGCAGTGCTAACCAGCAGGCCTCAGGCCTCCAGGGGTTCAAATCTACCAGCAGCTCCTTGGGAGAAAGCTGAGCGGTCTCCTCTCATTACGATTTGCAGCCTTAGAAACCCAATGGAGGCTCACTATGAGACAGAACTGACTTGAAGGCAGTGAGAAGTTTTGAGTGATTGCTACACAGCAATAAGAAGTGGGGGACAGAGACCCCCTTGGCCAAAGCAGGCACTAGCTGAGGCCCTTCCTCTCTGCTTGGATGAACCAGGCCCTCCCAAACCACACTGCCTGAAGAAGCAATCTGTCCCCAGGGCCATAAGCCTACCCTGGGTTCTTGGACTTGAGCCAGTTGAGCAGGGCATCCTTGTTGAAGGCAGCAGTGGCTGCCATGTTGCTCTTGTTCAGCTGGATGTTGGCGATGGTGTCTGAGTGGAGCACCACTTCAATGAGGCCTGTGCGGTCGCCAGTGGAGAGGCAGCCGTAGGGGGTCATCCTGGGCCAGTGCAGGTAAGAGAGGCAAAGACCATGGTCAATGCCTGTCCCTGGGGCTGCTTGGCCCAAGGCTGTGAGGCATCCCAAAACACCACAGGAAGTGTTGCTCAAGGATCTGGGAAGGTACCCAAAGGCTCCAAGAAGAAAAAACCACGGTGGGTGGAAGAGGGCATCACTGCTCCTCACAAGAGGACAGGCACTTGAAAAGAACTACAAGAAGTGAGGTGACCCAAGCCCAGGACAGCCCATGCACACGTCACCATGGCCCCCCTCCAACGTGGAAGCAGCCCCCTTTCGGAGCACTAATGAGTGACAAGGGACTCCTCACCTCAGGTCCAGCCCCTCCTGCTTCCACAGCACGTCCATCAGCTGGATCATCTGCAGAGTCAGCATGTCCTGGCGGAGGTCTATCCAGCAAGAAAGGAAGTTTCTGGTGGCTTCTACATCCTCTTCCCCCGCCCCTGCCCTGGCCAGTACAGACATGCGATGGGAAAGGCCTCTGTGGGGTCCCTCCCTGCCTGCTCACCATCCCCGTTCTTGAAGATGATGCCCACGCTGCCCTCGCTGCCCGCCTCCTCGTTGCTGTACATGATCCACAGAGGCTTCATCTTGGAGTCCATGAAGGTGCACTGCTCCACGCTGCTGGGCCAGAGAGCAGTCAGTGCGCCTGTCGGGGGTGCTGGGGCCAGCAGGCGGGGGCCCAGGCGGGGCGCGGATGGGGCTCACCAGACATCGGCCAGCATGGTGCTGGGGTCGAGCGGGGACTGCAGGTGGGACAGGGCCTCCAGGTAGGTCTCCTGCCGCATGCACACGTGCATCATCTCCTTGGTGTGCGGCTTGGTGGTCTTCTGCGAGCTCACTTTGACAAAGTCATTGAGGGCCTTCAGCTTGCTCAGTGCTTCCCCCTGGCGGTGAGAGGGGCAGGCTGGGAGGGTGCCCACTCTGAGCCACCCAAGTGATCGACTGCAAGGGGCTCGCTTTGGGGGAGGGGCGGAGGGCGGGGCCTCACCTGCTTCATCAGCACCTTCATGTGGTGGGTGCTGCCCCTGCAGTAGGCCTCCATGATGAGGCCGAAGCGCAGGGCCACTGCCGGCACGTGCATCTCGGAGCTGGAGAGAGAAGACAAGACTGAGCTCCTCTGGGAGGATCACACCGGGCGGCTAGGACCTGAAGCCCCTCTCCCTGCATTGTCTTCCCCAAACCCGGAGACACAGAAGTTAGGGGCGTTCAACTACCGGAGGTGCCAGAAGAGGAAGTGACCAATCTTGCGGTTGGCCAGAGCCCGGTCCAGCAGGAACTTCGTCAGTTCGCAGTCCAGGTAGGACTCGTACTTGAGCACCTGCACCAGCTGCAGCAGGTACTGGAAAAGCTCGTCGTCCCTGCAAAGCAGGGAGGCTGCTGGGACCCGAGATACGCAGCAGGGGCAGGAGAGAGGCCCTTGAGCAGCAAGCGCCGCATTCCAGCCTCACCTCCCAGGGCCCCCCCCCCACTTCCCATGGATCTTCCACCTCCCAGGGGTCCCCCACCTCCCAGGGCACCCCTATCACACAGGGGTCTCCCGCCTCTCAGGGATCCCCCACCTCCCAGGGTCCCCCCACCTCCCAGGTGCCCCCCATAGCTCCGCAGCTCCCACTGCCCAGCAGGCCCCAGCGGTCAGCAGGACTTACGTCAGCTTACGCAGGGATTTGATGGCGAAGGAGCCCACGTGGCGGTCTGGGAAGCTGAAGTCCAGCAGCTCGAGGGCACTCAGGACGGGCAGCTCGGGCCAGGAGCACAGCAAGTACAGCATCTGGGGGTTGCGGGGGGTCAGGGCGGTGGAATGGGAAGAGGCAGTCAGAGAACGAGGCCATCCAGGGAGGGGGCGGTCAGGGAAGGGGTTCCAGGGGAAGAGGCCCGCAGGGGGAAACTGCGGAAGAGACAGGCCGCACTGCCCGCCCACTGCGCCCTGCCCACCTGGGCCACATCCTCGTGTTTGTTCCACTTGGTGACCAGCAGCAGCCTGGCCAGCGCCTCGGGAAAATGCTCTTGGATCTCGTGGCGCATCTTCCACACCAGGTCCTTCTCGTGCTCGTACAGCTCCCCGGACCCGCGCCTCTCCAGGATTTCTCGCAGCTGCAGCTGCTGAAAGAGGCCAGTGGGGTGAGGGCCACCCACACCCGTCAACCCCTGTCCTGTGCCTTCCTCCTCGAGCCCCCACGTCACTGTACCCAACTCACATCCTCCTCTGTGAAGTGCCCATGCTCCGCGTGCCTTCCCAGCTCCAGGATCTGCAAAGAGACAGCCACCCTGCCCTCAGCAGCGTCCCCACCAGCTGGCCCCAGGTCAGCCTGGAGATTTGAGGCAGGGTTTCCAGGCTCAGCACTGCTGACATCTCAGGCCTGAGGATTCTGTTTGTCTGTGCTGTGCTTTGTGGGGCCTTTAGCATCATATCATTTCACTCTCCAACATAAAAGGTCTCCAGACATTGCCAATGTCTCCCGCTGTCAGGTGCCACTGAGTCCATTTAATGCACAGCAACCATACGTGATGGAACAGAATTGCATGATTGGGTTTTCTTGGCTATAAGCTATATTTTATAGGAGCAGACTGTCAGATCTTTCTCCTGAGGAATCACTGTGTAGGTTTGAACCCCAAACTTCTGGTTAATAGCCAGCTAACCTAACCATACGGTGGGAGGGGTGAGGACCATGGCTCTAGAGTATGTGAAGACTGCTGAGAGTCAAGGGCACCCCGCTTCCAGCTCTGGGCACCTCATGTGGTTGCCAGAGTCTTTCTCCGGGGAACAACAAAGTTCCCTTTTGACTCCACAGCCTCTAAATGGGGCAGGTCCTGGGATCAAGGGGCACAAGGCAGCCAGGGGCATGACCTAAACTGACCTTCTCCAGGGCTGGGTAATACACAGGATGGGAGGCCACTTCTGGGAGGCAGATGATGAGGGCAGCAGCACTCTCCGTGTTGGGGTTGCCCCGCACCGTCCCCATGGGGTTGAGCAGCTCCCCTTTCTCATCTGAACAAGGGACAGATGGAGTAAGATGCACGTGGAATGCCGATTACCCCCAGACACACCTGAAGCTCCTGCCCCCCACCTGGGCAGACCTGGGACAGATGGCCACATAGAAAGGCAGCGCTCCCCCGTCTTGAGCTGGTCTTTGTAGTCAAACAGCATAAGGTTGGCCCAGGCAATGGGACAGTCCTGGACAGGAAGAAGCAGGTCAGGGTTGAAGGGGACTCCATTAGCTCATCTGCAGAATGGGACCAGCCTCAAGGCCAAGCTTCCCCTACCCTCACTCTGACACCCCAGAGAGTGAGAAGTCGTGGAACTCAGCTGAGGATTCCCTGAAGGAAACTCTGCTCAGAGAGGGGTATCCACTATTTCCGCTGCCCTGCCGGAGTCACAGTGAGAAAACCAGCTGCCTCACTGCACCCTCACTTCCTTGCAGCACCTCTGCCTCCAGGTTTTCAAGAAACCCCAACACCAACCACATCAGACCCCAGAGAGCTGACCACGCTCAGCTCATCCTCCATGAGTCAGCAGGGCTGAGTGGAGTCACATCCTGGGCCTGGTGACTCAGAGCCCCATCACCACCCTTTCCCGGTGGCATGACTCAGGCTCCCCCACAGGACAGTGGCTTTGTCCTTCTAGCCCAGGCTTCTGCCTCCAGACCTCCCAGGCCCACAGGCACACGCAGTCTGAACACCTGCTCACAGTCCAGCAACCCATAAAAATGGGTTCTAGCCTCCCTAAAAATGGACTGAGGTCCACAGGCCCTCCCTGGAGTCCTCCACCCAGGCTGAGAGTGGGATGGGGAGAGGCCCAACCACCCGTGCACGCCTGGGACCCCTGCCTCACAGGACCCCAGCCCAACCCACCGCTTTCTTGGACTTCTTCTTGGTGGAGCGAGCCTTCTTGGCCTTCTCAATCACTGCGTAAAGCGCCAGGCAGAGCCGGGCCATGCGGGGCAGATCACAGATGTTGATATCGAACTCCAGCCGCTGGTTCCACACAGGCCCCGAGCACACGCTCACCTCTGAGCTGGACACTGTCTTACACAGCATCTCATTGCCATGGAACAGCCCGGCCTGGACCACCAGCTGTGGGAGGTGCAGGGGCACCAGTGAGTGGGCATCAAGGATGAGCCAGTTACCTGAGCCCAACTAGTAGGGCACGTGGGACTGAGGCCTAGCCTCTCTTCCTTCCACGTCTCCCCACCCTATCCGAGGGCTCCACTGTCCTCCTCCTTGTTAATGGCCAGGGAGGTGATGTGCAGAGCAGAACTGAGCCACAGTGTCATCAATGCCTGTAGCCTCTCAGAGGCACTGCTGGGGTAGAGTCAAACCACCAACTTTTAGCTTGAACCACTGCACCACCAGCATTCCTATTCTCCTCCATACATGTCCTCATTCATGTGGGTCTGAGGTTCCCTTCCCTGCGGAAGCAGATGGAGTGGCAGCTGGAGGGCCCACTGGCCTGGATGAGGCAAGGCCCTGTGGCCATGGGGCAGGGGACCTACCCCTGGACTCCAGCCCCAACTCTGGCTCTGTGAGATCTGAGTCTGCTCTTTCCCTGTCCTGGGCCTCAGCTGCCTCAAGTGGGTTAAGAAGTTCCAAAGGCCCTTCCAGCTCCACCATCCCAAAGGCTCCCCTTACTTCTCGGGGTTTTGGGAGCCACTGTAAGCAGGAAATCCTTGCCTGCCACCCATACTCCAAAAAACCCTGTTCTGAAGCCCATGCCTTTAGCCTACTTGTAAAGTAACCCTCCCCCCGAAAAAACGCACCCATGGGTGTGAGTTTCAGGACTCAGAAACAGGACAGGGAGCCCTGTACATCACAGAACTCTGACAGGGCAGGCTGGCAGCGCCTGGAGTGTCAGTTTGCAAGAGCAAAGAGGACGCTCCCGCCCCCACCCCCGTGATGGGCGTTTCTACCTGCAAGCCCCACCCCCACTGCCTGGGCCCCGCCCACCTGGAAGCCGGCCCTTCCTCCCTGTCTGCCACCCCTCTTCGCCCCCCCCACACCCTGCGGTCCTCAGCACCTCCACCGAGCTCAATACCCAGAACTCAGCGGGGCCCAAGTTTCTTCGAATTGGCCTCTCAGGCCGGCCAGCCTGCCCCCCACCCGGCTTCCTGTTTTGAAGCAGCTAACAAACCACCCCGGGCACGGATGCTGGGTAATGTGGTCAGGCGGCTTTTGTGTGACCCCCCCCCCACTTCTTCCTCTGCTGCCCCTTCAGCCACAGCTGCTAGTTTGTGCAAACAGCTCCCGACCTTCACACCCTTCCCCTGCCCCCACCTTCATGCGCTCGTCCGCATTCACTTTGCTGCCCTGGATGAGCTCGATGCAAAACGGCTGCTCCAGGAACCAGAGAGACGAAGAGGAGGGCTGCGGAGGGAAGGACAGGCGGTCCAGCTGGCCATCCACCCAGCCACCATCCCTGTACTCCCAGCCACCGCTTGGAAGTGGGGGGACAGTGTTGCAGGTTTGGGGCAAAGCTCAGAACCTGCCCACGAGGCGGACTGTTTTACCAGAAAACCTGCAATGCTGACACCCCACCCCAGCCTGAAGTCAGCAGGCCTGGGAGCTCTGCCAAGGGTTAGGGGGGCTGGTTGGTCCCCCAAGGGCATCAGTCCTCTGAGCATCCCAGGATCACAACCCCAAGTGTCCCCACAGGTCATCCAGGGCCTGAGTCTGGGGTCCTGGACACACATCTAGCCTAGTGGGGTGGTGGGGAAAGCTGCAGAGCCCCAAGCTCACCTTCTTCACTGGAATGGGGGGCGGCTTGGTGCGAGGCTTCTGGACTTGGGGGGCAGGGTTGCTCTGCTCATCCCGCATGGCCAGGATTGAGGAGGAGTGCACCATGGTCAGGTGGGGGGTCAGCCCGCTGTGCAGGCAGCTGCAGATGTACTGTGGGGGCAGCACAAACTGATGATGGGTGGGCCCTCAGCAAGCTCCCCAGAAACACTGTCCCCTGCCTCCCTTCACCTGACCATCACCAACCCCAGGGGCCCCAGGATCCCCTTCTGCTGGCTGTCCTCATCCCACCCACCTCCTTATAATTACAGAAAGGGTCAACCCACAAGGGGGGTGCTTCAGCCATGGCCCCTCAAGTCCTAGCTCATCAGTTTCCTCAGGGACCGCGGAGCAGCACCCAGGCCTCACCTGGAACTGGCAGAGGGGGTAGCTGCCGTAGAGGTATTCATGCCTCCCGTTCACCTGCAGCGTGTAGTCCTCGGGCCGCTCCACCAGCGGCTGCCGGAACACAGTGGCCTTCTTCCGGAGGGCGCACGCCATCAGCGCCAGGGGTACGTCCTTGGTGGACACCTGGAAGGTGAAGCTCTCCTGGGGGAGGAGGGTGGGTCAGAACTCTGCCCAGTGCAGGCCCCACAACATACCAGGGTGCTGGGGATGCCAGCTATCTGTTCTGGGTACCCCTCACCCCTCGTGGTGAGTTCTATGAGTGCTCCGGCTGCCCTTTGAGAAGTGTTGGGAGAATGAATGAATGAAAAGGTCAGTGACCCAATGCTAATGGTCCTTCTGATCCAGTGAGGCCTCATCTAGCTCGACTGGGCAAACATCACGGATGCCTCCCAAATACCATCTGATGCCACCAGAGGGAGGGAGGCTTGGGGGGCTGTGAGGAAGCACCCCCAGCAGGAACCACAACAAGGTCCAGGCAAGCAGGTGCGGTGGGGCTCACCTCACTGCCCTCGAACTTGACGTTGACCAGGAGGCCCCGGTTGGGGACGCGCTGGCCAGTGCTGCCCCAGCCCCGGGCCGCGGGCTCCAGCTGCAGCGGGAAGCTGTACTGCAGCCAGGCCTCCCAGCCCAGCTGCTGCCGGTGAGCTGCGGCCTCCTCACAGAACTGGCGCATCTTGGTGCGGAAGTCGTTCACCTCAGGGTCGCGCAGGGAGTCGAACTCGTGGAGGCCTGAGAAGCCACGGGGTGGGGGTGGGGGGGAAGAGTCAGCGTGGCTCGAGGCAGGCCCAGCCCCAGGACGAGAGCCCCCCTCGGGCACCTTTGCCGATGAGGAGGCTGATCTGGGAGTTGATGAGCTTCTTCACGCGGTCACCCTCCCGGGCCACCAGACGCAGGACCGGCAGGAAGGGCTGGATGTCGCAGAGGCGGCGCTGCTCATCCTCCAGCTCCTGCTGCTCGGCCGTCTGGTTGACGCAGGTGAATACGTAGGCCTCGGGGTCGCTGAGCATGTGGAAGAAGGGCTCATACTGTGCGCGGTGCCACAACACCTGGAAGGGACAGGTGCTGGTCAGCCTCCTGCCCAGGTCCCACAGGGATGCTGTGGGGGAGGCTGGGAAAGGGGGGTCCTTCAGTCTGGGGGTCTCTCTCTACAGGGACCCAAAAGCCAGTGAAAGCCAGGCGTCTCCAGACCCCCTGAACAACACAGCAAAAACAACAATAACAGAAAATGTTCAGCTCCATTATGTGCCCCCAAAGACAGGTCACCCCAGGAATTCTCCAAGAAAATATACTCAAAGAGTCAAGATATTCAAATAATCAAGAGTAAAGGATGTTCACCACAGAGCTAAAGAGAAACGGAAAAAGAGATTGTGCAATGCCACTAATCGGAGGATGGCTTATTATGTATGGTCCCTCCATAGACTGACTCAGGTTATGACGCAGAATCTAGGATTCCTGAACACACAGGCATGGAGAGGTCTAAGATAACAAAATGGGAAAAAATATCCCAAGTTGCTGGACAGCAGATAAAATTTAAAGCCATTTTCCTAAAAAACAAAAACAAAAAAAAAACAACAACACAGCACCAAAAAACAAAAACCCAATCAGATATTTATTAACGTAGATCAGACTTCAGCAAATTATACCCTGCTGGTCAAATCTTGCCCCCCTCTATTTTATAAATAAAGTTTTATTGGAGCACAGCCATATCCCTTTGTTATTATATGGCTGCCTTTGTGCTTGAACACAAACGAACTGACTAATTTTGACAAATCTGTTGAGACATAGTGAGTTACATGTTGGGCTCCATGTAAATCCAGTGGCTCAAATCCAGCAGCCACTGTACAGGACAAAGATGGGCTGTGTCCTCCTAGGAAGATTTACTGTGCCAGAGAGTGATGGAAGGTCATCATGGCTCCGAATCAACTTGATGGGGGCGAGTCCCATCTGGTTGGGATAGAGCCAACAAGGTTTAAAATATTTACAATTTGGTCTTTCATGGGACAAGTTTTCAAACTCCTGGGATAGAGAAGCAGAGAAAATGAAGTAATTTTATTTACATGTTCTGTGGTGTGGGATGATAGAAGCTGACATCCCTCTATATTTTACATTTCTGCAGTGTTCCAATCATGATGACCTGAAAGCATCACTTTGGTAAGCAGAACAGTGAGATTAACTTTAAAGTAATATTTATTAAAATCACAATGAAGAGTGGTGTTATAATGTTAACTCAGAGCAGGGGAGGAAATAAGGTTCATAAGTATCACAATTATGGAGGAAAAAAGTCACAGTATAAAGAAAAGAAAACAGGAAATAGCCATAGTGTTAAATGTGGTTGTCTCATATGGCTGATTACAGAGAATTTTTTTTTCCCCTTCTACTTTTCTACTGGGCTGTTTAACAGCATCATAAGAGATGGGAAGAGAATGAGATTGTTAACAGCTTTCATTTGCTTGGCTCCACAATCAACACTTTTGGTACCAGCAGCCAAGAAATCAGAAGATGACTTGCATTGGGAAAGTCTGCTGTAAGAGACATCTCCAAAGTACTAAAGAGCAATGATGTCAGTCTGGAGACTAAGGTCTGCCTGATACAGGCCATGGTCTTTACAATTACTTGTCCAGAAAGCTGGATAATGATTAGAGATGACAGAAGGAGAATTGATGCCTTTGAGCTGTGGTGGTGGAGAAGAGTACTGAATATATCATGGACTTTTAAGAGAATAAACAGGTTTGTCCTTGAGAGGGTGAAATCAGGCTGCTCCTTGGAGGCAAGGATTCTGAGGCTTCATCTGACATACTCTGGACATGTTGCAAGGAGGGACCAGTACTTGAAGAGGGACATTATACTTGAGAGCGTGGAGGGACAGAACAGGAGGGGAAGACCCTCAATGAGATGAACTGACTCAGTGACTGGGGTAATGGGAGTAGGTATGTCAGAGACAGTAAGGTTGGCTCAGGATAGAGCAGGGTTCAGAGCTGTTGTACATAGAGTCGCTATGAGTTGCAGGCGACCTGATGGCACATAACAACAATAACTTTTCCTTAATTTCAATGTTTCTGTATTATTTTTTTCTTAAGGTAAAAATATACGTAAGAAAACATTTGCCATTTCAATATTCTCTCATGTATGATTCAGTGAGATGTTTATTACATTGTTCAACCACTATTGTTATTAAGAGCTGTCGCTATAGCGTCAGTTCTGACTCTCACACCTTGAAACTTGCGCTGCTCTGGAGACTCAAACACTGGCCAAGCGGTCAAATCGGAATTCAGAACAATACACAGACTACATCTGTGAGCACTTGTGCAATTTTTGAGCATCATTTGTATCCTTAAAAAATTCAAAGCTGTGGCTCCCAAATCTAAGAAACTACATGTGTGAGCCAGAGTGTCGGCCTAGGTTTCCCTCTGACTTCCAGATTCTGAGGACCCGGCTGACGGTGAAGATTGTACCTGCTTGATCGTACTGAGGTTGGCATTGCGGGACACAGGGAAGTTCAAGTAGACACCCGTGGGCAGCAAGAAGTCAACCTCCACACTCTGGTTCTCCTCCTTGGTCCAGAATTCCATAGGGCAGTCAACCCCCGGGGGCATCCTGGTCTACCTCTCCAGTGTCAGCTGCCCTGAAAAGGAAGCAAGAGCAATGTCAGCAAGCACAGGTGTTCCAGGTAAGTCAGGGATCCATGGTGGCTGGGGGCTCAGGGCTGCATCCCAGCCACAGACACACAAAGCGGACTCGCTCCGGGCGCCCATCCCACACAGGGTGACTCCTGCTGCCCATGGTCATGGTCTCGGCTGAGTTGTCTCTTATCAGTACAGGACACTATCAACATCACTTCCAGAAATGCACCAAAATCAAGACCCCAACACACTCACACAGATCCTTTTTTTCCTAGAAACATATACAACTGAGAGGTTTGGCGATGGCTACCAGCTGACAAACCCAGGGGACATCAGAAAACAGGTCAAACAACTCAGGACATCAAAAACGACCTGAAACACCTTCTCCTAAAGACGCATATCTGACCCTCCAGCAGGTTTCCATAGGCTGTAAATCACGAGGGAGGAGGCCTATCTTTCTCCCATAGAGCCACTGGTGGATTCAAACCACCTACCTTTGTGTTGGTGGCACAAATTATTTTTTTTATTGTGACTTTAACGAAAGTTTACAGAAAAGTTGAATTTTCACCCATTTATTGTTGCATATTTTACTCCCTACCCACTCAGTTCACTTTAAAACAAAACATTCATTGTTCCATATTTTCCTTCCTCCTTCCTACCCCTCTCCTAGTCTACTTTGCTTTTTGCCATCTCTTATTCTGGACTTTGGTCATACAAACAATGCCTAATCATTTTAAATAGTTCTTGCCTTCAGCTGTTCCAATTCTGTGTTCATAATTTATCCCCTCTTTTCTTAGTTTCACCTCAAACCCCATGACAGGCTTGCTTTATAACAATGATGTTATGTAGTATTTGTCCTTTTGTGACCGAGATATTTCACTCAGAATAATGTCCTCTAGGGTCACCCATGTTGTGTAGGGCAGTACAAATTCTTATTGCTAGGATATTAACATTCAACTAGAAGAATATAATCAGTGTCATGGAATCGCACATGTAGAAACTGTTGAACTGGTCTATGTTTTATTGAGTATATTTTCACTGTAATAAGAGAAAGGGGGGAAATGTCATTGGACAGCAAACCATGTTTTGCAATCAGTCATACAAAATATCAACAGACCCACCTACCATCCCCCAGTCAAATGTAATAGCTTCTCTGAAACTCCAGGCTACACCACCTGGAATCTGGTTGCTTATAATTTTCACACACAATTTCATATTTTTATTATATAAATGTGTGCCCACAAGCAATCTTTTAGATATATGCATGTTTAAAACTCTATAAAAGTAAGTTTTTTACTCTTGCCTTTGCCATTCAACATTGTTATCCAAATTGATACATGTAACTCTAAATTGTTATCTCAACTCCTGTGTTGTTTCACTGTGTAAATAAACCACAAGGTATTTACCCCCACTCTTGTTGTTTATGGAATCCAAGGCCTATTTCTACTGTTTTTGTTATTACTAACAATGCTACAATGTTTATTCTCAAACTCCTTGCTGTTTAGAGTCAAGGTCAGGGTCCAACATTCAGGTGACACCTAACATCCAGAAAAAGGAAGAAGAATGGTTGAAGTCGAAGTGTGATGTTGATGGAAAATACTGACTTCCAGAGAATGAACAAATCAATCCATTCTTTTTCATGATAAACATGTCTTCTTCTCACTGATTTTGTATACCTCATCAGGAAAGGCTAATCACTTGAGAAGGGCATCATGATTGATCAGTGAAAACAAGAGAATGATGAGACAGATTAACACTATGGCTGGGAAAAAGACCCAAACAAGCCAACGATTATGAAGACAGCACAGGACCAGGGATCATCTCAGCACCAACTTAATGGAAATTAACAAGAAGACTAAATCAAAAAAGAAATTAAAAAGACAGCGGTAAAATGAATTTTAATATGTTTTCTTTAACACAACATGTTCAGCATACTGCAATCTGGAAGTAAAATTTTCACCAGGAACACTAGATTGGGTTGTAAACCTCATACCTCATGAAAAAGTAGGCTCACAGATCCAAGTTATTCCAAATACACTCAAAGGTTTTCTAATAATGGAATTGGATATTGCTTTTTAAGTTAAAATGAAAGAAATATTTTAAGAATTCAGTTCCTCAGCTGTACTAGCCACCTTCCAAGGGCTCAAGAGTCTCATGTGACTGGTGGCTATGGACAGCGGAAGTCTATGCACTGGAGTAGAACTGTCATATTGTAAGTTGTGGTGTTGTTAGCTGCCCTGAAGTCAGCACTGAGCTTATGGTGACACCATGCCAAATGGAATGAAATACAATACAGTCCTATGCTATCCCCATGTTGGGAACAGATAGGACAATGTGATTCATGAGCTGGCTAATTTTCAGAAACAGTTGAGAACGTTCTTCCAGCTCTGTCTTAGTCTGGAAGCTCCTTTGAAACCTGTTTAGCAACAAACCCTCACAAGACTTCACTGATGTGTGGGTAGTGTCTTCCCATCAAGTGTGTTGGTTGAGGATGAAATCCAGGCGGTCTGCATGGAAAGTGAGGATTCTGTCACATACAGGACACCACCTGCATCCCTCGTGGCAGTGCACCAGGACACCAGCATTCTATTACTGAACTAGTGTGTCTCCACATCACAGACTAGCCACATCATTAACTTTTTCCTTTAGACTATCTTATGAGTAATTTACATCTAGGAGAAATGTGTCCTGGGGTAAGATGGCCAAACTGTCTTCCCAAATAGTAGCACCAACTGACAACTATATCACTGTATCTTGATCAGCACTTAGTATTGCCAAACTTCGTTTTTGTTAACACAGCAGTGAAATAAATGACCACCTATTGTTTGCTCCCAGGCGTGCATTGGAAACATTGGGACTCCACACACAGCCAGAGTCTGAGAGTTTACCTTTTGCCCTCCTAATTCAGCATCCGGAACCCCATATATTCATACAAGACAGGCCCTGAGACCACCTTCTAATCTTCTTGATAAGGTAATGCCCGTTTTCCCACAACTCCAGTGGCTTTATTAATGATCATGCTTTCTAGGCAGGACATTCAGTCCTAGGCCAGTGTAAGTCAAATAAACACCAGCAGCATACCAGATCTAGAGGAGTCCTAACTGCACCTTGGAAATGATCACACTGTGACAGCAGTTTGGTGCAAAAGGAAGTGGAAACCCTAAGTCTCAAAACGACAGTTGTGCGTCATAAGCTCAGGGACAAGGACCTTTCCCCAGTACTGCCTTAAGCAAAGATCTTTCCCTGAAGGTGGTAGATGGGATTTGGATTTACATCCTCCTAAACACAAGACAGGTATTAGCTTGAGAGACATGCAGCAGTGTGGTGTAAGACTTCACAGGAGTGACTTGTGGCCTAAGCCATCACATCAAGGGGTGGCTGGGGGAGGGAGGTGCTGGACCCGGCAGGTGGAAGTACAAGGAATGCTGATATAGCAGGGGAAGGAAGGGATAAGACACACTAGCTTGGGTGGAAGGACAGTGAATGTATTGGTTATTTCTGTAAGAGAAGTGTCTTTCATCCACTCCTTTTTGGTAAAATGCAGGCCTGTCAGACATTATTCTAAAACTAAGCATCCAAATTAAGAAAGACTAGGAAGAAGGATTGGCCATCCACGTCTAAAATCTAACAGTCCTTCAAAAATCCTGTGTACAGAGAGCACACTTAGACTAACAGATATGGCAACTGGGGATGAGACCTCACATTTGGAAACACAAAGGAAGAGGAACAATTGTAAGCAGAAACTAATGATTGAAATGTGGAAAGTGGGATACTTTTTTGCTTTCCAATAGATATCATAGGATATCCCAGAAGATTGTTTTGCGTGAATGTCTGGGAATGTTTGATCTACCAGTCAACAACTCAGGTAAGAGATAAAAAAAAAAAAAAAAAAAGACATGTGGAAAGTGAGAAGCATAAATGTAGAAAAATTGTACACTGATAAGAAAGAAATCGAGCACATAAATATTGATGTATTAGGTATTAGCAAAAAGAGATGGATTGGCATGGAACATTTTGAATCAGGAGATCATACATATGATCTACTACTCTGTAGATAAAAAAGTGAGGAAAAAAATGGGGTCACTGTCATGGTTAAAAAAGCTGTTTCTAAATCCATCTTGAAATACAATATTGTGAGTGACAGGATAATATCCATACACATACAAGAAAGACCTGTTAATAACACTATCATTCAAATTTATGCACCAACAACCAAAGCCAAAGAGGAGGAGATAGATGATTTCTACCAACTGTTGCAGTCAGAAATTGATCGAACATGTAACCAAGATACATTAATAATAATGGGTGACTGGAATGCAAAAGTTGGGAACCAGAAAGAAGGATCAGTAGTCAGAAAACATGGACTTGGTGACAGAAATGAGGCTAGGGATAGAATAACAGAATTCTGCAAATTATGATTTATCCATTGCAAATTCCCTTTATAAGAAACATAATAAATGGAGGCTATACACATGGATTTCACCTGACAGAATGCACAGGAATCATACGGATTACATCTGTGGAAAGAATCATTAGGGAAATTCAACATTAGCAGTGAAAACTAGGCCAGGTGCTGATTGTGGAACAGATAGTCAACTACTCATCTGCAAGTTAAAATTAAAACTAAAGAAGGTCAAATTATATCCACAGGTCAGAATTTGATCTTGAGTCTATCTCCCCTGAATTTAAAAACAACTCAGGAAACGGTTTGAGGCCTTGAACACTAATGAATGAAGACCAGATGAACTATGGGAAAATATCAAGAATATCTATCGTCCATGAAGAACACAAAAGGTCATTACAAAGATAGAGAGAAAAGAAAAGACCAAGATGGATGTCAGAAGAGGCAGAACACTTCACTAGAGCACTGAGAAGCCAACGCAAAGGGAAAAAATCAAGAAGTTAAGGAACTGAATAGATGATTTCAAAGGGCAGCTCAGGAAGGCAGGGTAAAATATTATAATGAATGTGCAAAGAGCTGGAGTAGAAAAATCAAAAGGGCCAAACTTGCTCAGCATTTCTTAAGCTAAAGGAACGAAAGAAAAAAATTCAAGCCACGAGCTGCAATGATTAAGGATACTATGGGCAGAATACTGAATGATCCAGGAAGCATTAAAAGAAGATGGAAGGAGAATAGAGTCACCGTATTCTCAAAGTCACCAAAAAGAATTGGCTGCTGACACAAGAAATAACATATGATCAAAAGGTAATGAAAAAGGAAGTTCAGGTTGTTCTGAAGGCCTTGGAACAAAAAAAGGCCCAGGAATTGGTGGAATACCAATTGACATAATTCAACAAATAAGACATTGCCCTGGATGTGCTCACCAGGCTATGCCAAGAAATCTGGAGAACAACTTCCTGACCAACTGACTGACAGAGATCTATATTTATTCAAAAAAAGATGACTCAACAGAGTGTGGAATTTATCAAACAATTTCACTAATATCACATGCAAGCAAAATTCTGCTGAAGATTATCCAGAGACAACTGGAACAGTAGCACATTGACCCAGAAATGCAAGCTGGGTTTAGAGGAGATTGTGGCACTAGAAACATTATCACCAATGTCAGATGGATCTGGGAAGAAAGCAAAGAGTACCAAAGGAATGTCTATCTGTGTTTCATTGATTATGTAAAGACATTTGACTGTGTGGATCATAACAAATTATGGCTAAACTTGAGGAAAATGGGAATCCCAGAACACTTGATTGTGCTTATGTGAAACCTATACTTGGATCAGGAAGCAGTCCTCAAAACAGACGAAAAATACAATGGTTCAAAATTAGGAAAGGAGTGTATCATGGATGCATACTGTCTTACCTTTTCAATCTATATGTAGAACAGATTATTCAGGAGGCTGGGCTTTATGAGGAGGAATGTGGCATCAGGACTGCAGGAAGACTCATCAACAACCTACATTATGCAGCTGACACAATCTTCCTTGCTGAAACTGAGGAGGATCTGAAATGCTTGCTGCAGAAGGATTGTAGTCTTCACTATGGATTCAAGCTCAACATCAAGAAGATTCTCACTACTGGTCCAATTGGTAGCATCATGATAGATGGAGAGGAGATTGTGGTTGTTAACAATTACAGCCTGCTCAGCTCTACAATAAACACTCTTGGCACCAGCAGTAAGGAAATCAAAAGATGAATTGTACCAGGAAAATCTACTGTCAGGGACCTCTCCAGAGTACTGAAAAGCAACAATGTCAGTCTAGAGACTAAGGTGCACCTAATTCAGGCCATGGTCTTTGCAATTACTTGCTATGCATCAGAGAGCTGAACAATGAATGACTAAGGTCAATAGAAGAGGAATCAATGCCTTTGAGTTGTGGTGCTGGAGGCCAAGAAAACAACTACATCTGTCTCGGAGAAGGTGAAGCGAAATTTCTCCTTGGAGGCTAGGATTTTGAAGCTCTGTCTCACATACTTTGGTCATGTGGCCAGGAGGACTAGTCCTTGGAGAAGGACATCATGCGCAGAAGAGGAAGACCCAGAAGAGATGGATTGATAGAGTAACTGGGACAATAATAAAACTAAAACAAAACAAACACCTTATTGCGGTGGAATCAGAACTCACAGAGCCGACCGTTCAATGCAGACCAAACAACTGTTGTTGTTCTTATGTGCTGTCCAGTCACCTGCGACCCATAGTGACCTTATGTACAGCAGCTCTGAAGCCTGCCCTTCTCCTGAGCCAGTCTCACTAATTCTGACACACCTACCCCCACTGCCCCAGTTACGGTATCAATCCACCATGGTGCTGCCAATTGGCCCAGTGGTGAGAATCTCTGTCTTCGTGATGTTGAGCTTCAATTCTTAGATGTTTATGACTTGTAAAATCAGGCTAAAGGAAATGTTCCATTTAAGAGGGAAGTTGCTTCTGTGGCTCCAGCAGCTGGGCCGAGGCCTCTCCCTCAGCTCTGCGCAGTGGGGCCCTTGCCGTCGCCCACCAGGCCCGTATCACCACTGCTGGTATTTGCTTCCTCTGATTGTAAACCCACATCCGACCTGGGTTCCTCTTTCTGAGACTATCCAGGCCGGAGGCTTTCTTTTTTGATTCAGAATTTGGGGTGCAGTCTGGAGTCCCAGAGAATCCACTTAAATCCTAAATATACTTTGGACATGTTTGGGAAGTCAGGAAGCATCCAATCCTATGAAACGGAATGAGCTTGCAGGCCCACCAAAGGGCCAGTTGGTTTTGGGTGCCATTGAATCGAGTCTGACCCATGGCGACCCTGTGAACAACAGATCTGAACCCTACCCTGTCCTGGGCCAACCTCACAATCTCTGACACACACGAGCCTGTTCCTGCTCTGAGGAATGAACCCCTCACTTCCTAGTCCCTTGTCATTGATGGTACCTGACACCAAGTCAACCTCCCACATACAGAGTGACTGTGTCCAGTCCCCCAACACCCCTATGAGGGAGTGGTAGGACCCAAGCGGTTTTGATTTCTAGGGTTTTCCTAGACTGATTTTTGAAAGGAGATTGCCAGGCTTTTATTCCTAATCCATTTCAGTCTGGAAGCTCCACTGAAGTCTATTCAGCGTCATCGCAACATGCAAGACTTCACGGGCAGACAGGCGGTGGCTGCATATCCACAGGAGAGGAGGTCATCACCGAGCCAGCCCCGCCGTGACCCCCGCCCTGTCCCCGAGCGCTTGGGAAATGCAGCCTAAACTTAACACTCACCCATCCAGGATGCAGGGAATTACCTCCATAAAGAAAGTAAGATAAAGAAAGAAACCACACATCTCATTCCTAAAATAGGAAGACACAGGATGGTGCGAGAGAGACATAATAAAATATCGGAGACAATCACCAGTGAGACAGGGGACAGGAGAAAGTGGGCCCTCCTTCGAGGAACCTCTTCTGAGTCATACCTAGAGCCACCTCATTCCAGCAGGTAATGGAACCAGAAGCCACATGATATGGGGGTTTTCAAACCATTTCAAGGTTGTAGAATGGTATGAGCACTTTGCAAACCTATTTGACAGTATCTCTGAGTGCTAATTACAATTCTGCCCTGTTGTTGTTATTGTCAGGGGCCGTTAACGCCGACACAAAGCGATCAAGTGCACACCAGGACAAACCCTGCCTGATCCTCTGCTATCCTCCTGGCCCCCACACCATGCTCAAGCCCATCGCTCCAGTCACAGTGTCACGCCACATCGAGGCTCGCCTCTCCTTCCACTTTCTCCAGCATGACGTCTTTTTCTAAGGACCAGCCCTTCCTGATAACTTATCCAAAGTATATGAGGTAAAGTCTGCTTGTCCTAGGATCCAGCAGCTCCACTCCTCAGAACACACCCAAGAGAAATGCAAGCCCGTGTGTACCTGATGATATGAGCATGAGAATCTATGATGTTATTCATAACAACCCCAAACTGGAAAATGTCTCAAAATGTTCATCAGAAGTTTTTGTTGTTGTTGTTGTTGTTATGTTATGTTATGTTATGTTATGTTATCATCAAGTTGCTTGTGACTCATAGCGACCCTAAGTACAAAAGCTCTGAAGCCTGCCTTGTCCTGGGCCAGTCTCACTGTCTCTGACACACCTATTCTATTGCCCCAGTTATTGTACCAGTCCATCCTATCTGGGGTCTTCCTCTCCTGCGCTGTCCCTCCACCCTTTTGAGCATGGTGTCCTTCTCTAAGGACTGATCCTTCCTGGCCACATGCCCAAAATATGTGAAACGGAGCTTTAAAATCCTAGCCTCCAAGGAGAAACTTGGTTTCACCCTTTACAAGCCAGCCCTGTTTGTTTTCTTGGCAGTCCATGGTATGTTCAAGACTCTTGTCCAGCACTACAACTCAAAGGCATTGATTTTTCTTCTCTTCTGTCATCCTTAGACATTGTCCAGCTCTCTGATGCATAGCAAGTAATCATGAAGACCAAGGCCTGGATCAGAAGCACTTCCTCATCAGAAGTAGAATGGAAAAATTAATTGTAGTATATCACATGCCAGTGGAACTGGAATATTATTTAGCAGTGAAAATTAACCACCTACAGATTGTCATCAAGCCTCGTATACCATGAGATACGATGCCTGGTCCCGCATCACTGTGGGATGAAGGAATTTGTGTTACCCAGAAAGAGGCCTTTAGAGATACAGCCCTTGGAGTAATGGGGGTGTGTTGATCTGGTACCTGCAGACCATTACTGGGAATTTGTGCTGATGGGGGGGGGGGCTGGCCAGATCAAAAAGAACTCACCTGCAAGGCTGACAGCAAATAACCTCAGGAAGCATGAGTTAGTTTATCATGTAGGATTGGCCACTAAAAGCCCTGACCATCAGGGCTTAAGGAGCTCCCTGGTTGGTGAGGACAACTGTGCCCACAAGGTGGCACATCTCTCCGGACGTGGAAGCTCTGCACTGGGAGTCAATCCAGATTTTGCTTCTTACATCTTTTGTTCCCACTCATAAAAAAGTTATTCAGGTGACCTGGGGTGGCCTAGTGGCAAGAAACTGCACTGCAATCCCAGGGGTGCGCAGTTTGAATCCACCAGATGCTCTGCCCCGGAGAAGGAGGGACAATCTCCTCCTGTATTAGTCAGATCTGATTTGACGGTACACACACACACACATACACACACACACTTTTTTGGAAAAGTGATTCAACAGAGCATGAAAACTGTCAAACAATAAATAACACTGGCATCAAATGCAAGTAAAATCCTTCAGAAAATTATTAAAAATAGTTGAAACCATATATGTCTGAGAACTGCCTAAAATTCAAGCTGGATTCAGAAAAAAAAACAACCATTGGAATCAAGGTTATCATGGCTGATGTTAGATAGATCTTGGCTGAAATTAGTGAATACCAGAAAGATGTTAATTTGTGTTCTATTGACTATAGGAAGACATCCACCTGCATTGATACTAATAAGTTATGGCTAACCTTGAGAAGAATAGGAATCCCAGAGCACTCAATTTCACTCATATGAAACTTATAGCTAGATCAAGAAGCTGTTGTCAAAACAGAATAAGGGAAAGCTACATGGTTAAAAATCAGGAAGGGTGTGCATGAGGGCTGTATCTTTTCTCTATACCTATTCAATGTGTATACTGAGCAAATAATTCAAGAATCTGGTCTATATGAAAAAGAGTGTGGCCTCAGATTACAGAGGAAGACCCATCAACAGACTGTATTATGTAGATCACACAACTTTGCTTGCAACAAGAGAAGAAGACTTGAAACACTTACTGAAGAAGAGGAAAGACTACAGCTTTCAAACTGAGTTACATCTCAACATCAAGAAAACAAAAATCTTCACTAGACCATTAGACCAATCAGCAATATCATGACAGAGGGGGGGAAAAACCCAAAACATTAAAGTTGTCAGTGATTTCATTTTACTTGGATTCACAATCAACACCTATTGTGTGTGGCAGCAGCAATTAAGACATCAAAAGACATGTTGCATTGGGAAAATCTATTGTAGAGGACCTCTCCAAAGTGCTTAAGAGCAAGGATGCCATTTTAAAGACTAAGGTGTGCCCGACGCAAGCCATGATATTTTTCAGTTGCTTCCTGAGCATTTGAAAGCTGTACAATGAAGAAGGATGACAGAAGAACTGATACCTTTGAATTGCAGTGCTGAGAAGAGTATTGAATAGCTTCATGGACTGCCAAAAAACAAACAGATATGCCTTGGAGGAGGTGAAACCAAGGAAGTGGACTCCTTAGAGTCAAGATGGTGAAACTTTGTCTCACATAATTTGGCCATGTTGTCAGGAGGGGCCACTCCTCAGAAAAAGACATCCTGCTGGGAAAGGTCAAGGGTCAGAGAAGAAAAGGAAGACTCTCAACAGGACAGACTGACACGGTGACTGTAACAATGAGTTTGAGCATAGCAGAGTTTGTGAGGATGAACTAAACAGGGCAAAGTTTTGGTCTGTTGTTCATAGGGTCGCTAAGAGTTGTAGCTGACACGCCAGCACACAGCAACAATGACAATCTATGGCTATCTATCGCATTTCATGGGTTTCCCTTCTCTAGAGAACCTAGTCTAAGACAACAATGGACAACTGTGATTCACAGGATGGAGGAAAGACTCACCAACAACCTGCATTATGCAGCTGATACAACCCTGCTTGCTGAAACTGACGAGGGCCTGAAGTACTTGCTGCAGAAGGTCAAGGACTGTAGCCTTCAGCTCAACATCATGAAAACAAAGATTCTCACCACTGGGCCAATTGGCAGCATCATGGTAGATGGGGAAGAGTCTGAGATTGTTAACAGTTTTAGTTTGTTTGGCTCCACAATCAACACTCTTCGCATCAGCAGCCAAGAAATCAAAAGATTAATTTTATTGGGAAAGTCTGCTGTCAGGGACATCTCAAGTACTAAAGAGCAATGATGTCAGTCTGGAGACTAGAGTGGGCCTGATCCAGGCCATGGTCTTCATAATTATGTGCTATGTATCAGAAAGAAGGACAACAACTAAGGATGACAAAAGGAGACTTGATGCCTTTGAGCTGGGGTGCTGGAGAAGAGTATTGAATATACCATGGACTGCTAGGGGGAAAAAACCAGATTCATCCAGGAGAAGGTGAAACCAGGCTGCTCCTTGAAGGCAAGGATTCTGAAGCTCCATCTAACATACTTTGAGCATGTTGCAAGGAGGGACCAGACCTTGAAGAAGGACATCATGCTTGAGAGGGTGGAAGGACAGAGCAAGAATGGAGGACCCTCAGTGAGATGGATTGATTCAGTGACTGGGGTAATGGGGGTAGGTGTGTCAGAGACAGTGAGGTTGGCTCAGGGTAGAGCAGGGTTCAGAGCTACTGTATATAGGGTCTTTACACTTCATGGTTCAAAATTGGGAAGGGCGTACGCCAGGGATGTGTCCTGTCTCCATACCTTTTCAACCTGTATACAGAACAGATTATCCAGGAGGCTGGGCTCTATGAGGAGAAGTGTGGGGTCAGGACTGGTGGAAGATTCATCAACAATCTGCGTTATGCAGATGACACAACCCTGTTTGCTGAAACTGAGGAGGACCTGAAGCGTTTGCTGCAGAGGGTCAAAGACTGTAGCCTCCAATATGGATTGAGGCTCAATGTCAAGAAGACAAAGATTCTTACCACTGGACCAATTGGCAGCATCAGGATGGATGGTGAAGAGACTGAGATTGTTCACAGCTTTAGTTTGCTTGGCTCCACAGTCAACACTCTTGGCACCAGAAGCCAGGAAATGAAAAGATGTATTGCAATGGGAAAGTCTGCTGTTAGGGACCTCTCTAAAGTACTGAAGAGCAACGGTGTCTCTCTGGAGACTAAGGTGCGTCTCATTAGACCATGGTCTTTGCAATCACTTGATATGCATGAGAGAGTTGGTCAGTGACTAAAGAGGATAGAAGGAGAATTGGTGCCTTTGAGCTTTGGTGCTGGAGAAGAGTATTGAGAGTACCATGGACTGCTAGGAAAACAAACAGATTCATCCAGGAAAGGGTTAAACCGGGAGGCTCCTTGGAGGCAAGGATTCTGAGGCTTCATCTAACATACTCTGGACATGTTTTAAGGAGACCAGTCCTTGGAGAGAGAAATAATGCTTGGGAGGGTGGAGGGACAGCACAGGAGGGGAAGGCCCTCTATGAGGTGGACTGATTCAGTGACTGGGGTAATCGGGATGGGTGTATCGGAGACAGTGTGATTGGCACAGGACAGAGCAGGGTTTAGGGCTGTTGTACATAGGGTTGCTATGAGTCGCAAGCGACTTGACGGCACATAACAACAACAACAACCAGTAGCAGGTAACCTGTTGGCACATGACAACAACAATAAAACCACTACACCTTTATTTCTAATCTATCTTAGTCTGGAAGCTCCATTAAATACTGTCCACTGTGGTTGACCCTATTGATATTAAAATATCACTGACTGATCCTCCAACATCACAGCAAAACACAAGCCACTATAATGTGACAAGGTGGTAGACAGGTGGTCAAAGGTATAGACACTACAATGTAGATAAAACAAAATGGAAATCAGATACAGAACAAAACTGGGCAGAACCGATCTACATTCGCTGAAGAAGGAACAGCGATGAACACATGGGAGGGGGCAATGAGGAGAATGGAGCACTAAGACCTTTCAAGATCTTTCAAGAACTTTTACACGCTGATCACATCCTCTGTTCTAGTCATTAAAAGTGTCTGACTTTACTCTGGAGTACATAGGTGGGGCCTAAGATTGGGGCTCACCAATCCGGGCCTTGAATTCCTTGACTAAGGGATATGACTAGGTGTGAGACAACCCAATCATTGTCCATACAATCATTTCATGTCTGGAGGTAGCCTATGATCAGGAACCACAGTACTGAAGGAAGAAGTGTAAGCTACACTGAAAGCATTAGAGACACACAAAGTTGGCTTTTAGGTGCCATCAAGTTGACTATGACTAACAGTGACCCTACGAACAATGGGCCCAAACTCTGCCCTATCCTGTGCCACCCGCATCACCTCTGCCACACTTGAGCCCACTGTGACAGTCACAGTATCAATCTATTTCCTTAAGGACTATAAAACACCACTGAGATGTCACAACAAACCAATGGAAAGCTGACATGCTCATTCATCTATGCCATGAAATCTCAAAGACAGCTTGCTACTCAGCCAGCCGGCTGGAAGAGGTTCATATCTGTGCCCATTGCAAAGGAAGGTGACACAATAGAATGCAAAAAGTATTGAACAATATCATTAACATCATGTGCAAGTAAAATTTTACTGAAAATACTTTTAAAACATTTGCAGCAGTAAACCAATGGGGACTTGCCCACAGTTCAAAGTAGATTAAGGAGAGGATAGGGAATGATTTATATCATTGTTGAAGTCAGAAGGATCTTTGCTGAAAGTGGAGAATGCCAGAAAGTTGTATTTCTGTGTTTTTTGCAAGGACAGCCAAATATGTCCCTTAGGACAAATTATGGGTAACAATGCAAAGAGTGGGAATTTCAGAACACTTAATTGTGCTCACGAAGAACTTGTATTAAGAGTTATTAACTTGTACTCAGGGGTACAGTTGTATGGCTTCAGACCAGGAAAGGTGTGAACCAGAGTAGTATCCGTTTAGCATACTTAGTCAATCTGCATGCTGAGCAAATAATCTGAGAAGACGCACTACAAGAGGATGAATTTTGCATCAAGATCAGAGGAAGAACAGTTAACAACCTGTAGAATGCAGATGGCACAACCTTGGAGGCTAAAAATGAAGAGGACTTGAAGCACTTATGACTATCAACGACTAGAGGCATCGGCGTGGATTACACCACAACTCTCAGAAAGCAAAAATCTTTACAGCTGGACCAATAGTTAGTATCATAGCAACAGAGAAAATATGGAAGTTGTCATGGATTTCATGTTATGTAGATCTGGTCAATGCTCACAGGGGTAGCATTCAAGAAATCAAAGGAAGACGTATTCTACTGACCTCTATCAAGTGCTGAAAAGCAAAAATGTCACCTTGAGGACTAAGGTGCTCCTGATCCAGTCTGGTGTTTCCAATTGCCTAATATGCATGTGGGAGTTGGATAATGACTAAGGAAGATTGGCCAAGAGTTTCTGAATTGTGGGGCTGGGAAGAGTACTGACTCATATCATAAACCACGAGAAGAATTAATAAATGTGACTGAAGAGCAGCCAGAATGCTCGGTGGAAGTGAGGAGGATGAGATTTGAGCCACGTCGGGAGTTAAGGGTCAGTCCTTGGGGAAGAATGCCATGATTGGCAAAGTAAGCAAAAAAAGGGAAAGATCTTCCAACGAATGAATGGAAATCCAAAGTCTCTGTAAACTTTCATTAAAAGCAACTGAAAATAAAAGTAAGAGCTTCAGTAAGATGGACTCAGACAGCAGGTGCATCAACAGGTTTAACAAGCAGACTGTGAGGACGACACAGTAGGCAGTGTTTTACTCTGTTGGACACAGGTTGACTATGAGTCAGAAGTGACTCAGTGATGCCTAAGAACAATAATTCGACACAGGCGAGCTCTGGTGGCCTAGTGGCAGGAAACTGTACTGCAATCCCAGAAGTGCACGGTTCAAATCCACCAGATGCTCTGCTGAAGAAGGAGGAACAGTCGCCTCCTGTACCAGTCAGATCCAATTTGACGGTACACGCATTAAAAAAAAAAAAAAAAGAATTCGAGACAATTCAGAGCTTAGGGGGAGTTCTGTGGGGCCGGGGAGATAGAATTTGTAGTCATGAAGCTGTTGGCATGGTGGAGAGGAGCTGTGGAGGCAGCTGAGACGCCTGGGGGCGGACCCACTCCCAAAGCCCTGGCTTGTATCACTCAAAGATGAACTCCGAGTAATCCCACTTGCTCAGAGTCATCTTGAACCTTGAGACATGACTCCATCCACATCTAAGTCACTAACTGTGCTGAAAGAAAATTGAGCAGGAAAGGGCTCAATTCCTCTCCCTCCTCCTTCTAACCAGGGCACGCCACAGCTGGGCACAGTTGGCAGGAACCCAGTTGTATGGCTTATGTTGTAGGACCAAGTCATCCTTCTACAGCTTCTACCAAGCTCCCAGTTAGTTGTATATTAATAAGCCAAAGTTGGTGGACAGTCTGTCTGCTTGTGTCTAGAGTGGGTTCTGAGGGTCACAAAGATGGATGCCAGTAGAGACTATTCTTCAAAAACTTATAATAATGAATGTGGCCGCTACCCTTCAACATGCTCTAATTTCTTTGTGAGAAAGGATAGTTTTCTTAGCTTTCTTATGCTGCTGTACCAAAAATACCCACAAATGTAGTCACAATGAACAGAAATCTGTTTTCTCACAGCTGAGAAGGCTAGAAGTATGGATTCAGGGCATCAGCTGTAGGGGAGGACTCCTTGCTCACTCTAGGGAAGAAGCTACTCACAGCTGCCATCACCCCAGAGTTTTCCTGGGCAGTTTCCATGTGGCATCTGTCTTCCTCCATTTGGGCTTGCTTGTTTCTCTATAATGGGAACTCTGGTGGTAAGGAGTTGCACTACCAACTCAAAGGCACAAGGTTCAAATCCACCATGGGAGAAAGATGGGCAATCAACTCCTGTGTGCTTTACAGCCTCTGAAACCCCACTCAAGGATCAACTATGCATTGGTTCTGACTCAGAAATCAAGTCATTAGATTTTAAGACATGCCATACACTGATATGGCCTCACTAACTTAACAAAGAAAGTTCTATTACAGAATGGGCTTGCATCCACAGACAGTAAGGGTAGTCTAACACATTTTTTTGAGGGGGGGGTGAAGTCAGGCCAGAAAGGCAGGGGGCTAACAGGTGGGAGAACTGTAGCCCCTATACTTTTCTGAGATTATTATTATTATTAATTTTAATGAAAGTTTACAGAGACCTGGAATTTTCAGTCATTCTTTGTTGCACTTTTCTCCCTACCCACTCCCCCCAATTCACTCTTCTCCTTGAAAAGTAAAAGAAAAACTCTTTCATTGTTATGCAATCCCTCCCCCCAAGTCCACTCTACTGTGCAGCCTTCATTCTGGACTCCAGTCATGACGATAATACCCAATCATATATCTCTTTTAAACAGTTCTCTCCCTTATCTATTTCAATGTAGTGTACATAATTTATCCCCTCCTTCTCTGTCTTCTCTTAACCCCACTATCAGTCCCGTTTTACAACAGTGGCACTATGCAGTATTTGTCCTTTTGTGCTGAGATATTTCACTCAGCATAATGTCCTCCAGGGTCACCCATTTTGTATAATATTTCATGAATTCCTTGTTTTTTAATGCTGAATAGTATTCCATTGTGTGAATATACCCCAGCTTCTCTATTCACTCATTTGTTGATGGGCACTTGGGTTGTTTCCAGCTCTTTGCTATTGCGAACAAAGCTGCAATCAACATGGGTATGCATAACATATTTTGAGGAGGGCACAATTCAATCCACAGTCAGTCTATGTACACAGGAAGTAGAAGTGTGTATCCCAGAGAAACAAACTCTTCCCCTGGTCTGAGATCGAAGTTGTGAACTACCCACGACCCCTGGGGCCTTGCCATCCAGCTGGCTGACTGCCTGTTCCAAGCTCAGGATTCCTGAAGACACTCTCATTCCTTTGGAATGTCACCATTGTGGGGCTCAGACTGGCCACCTCTCATATTGTCAGACTCCGACGGCTGCAGAAGCCCTGACCAATGGTGTCTCTGACCAGGGACAGCTTCCCAGGCTTTGTCAATGGGAAAACAGGCTTTTTTGGTCCCACAGTCACCTACCCTGGGAAAAGGCTTCCAAAGGGAACATGTGAGTCACTGCTGGCAGGCTCTGACAGGGGACAGGCAGCAGGAAAAGAAGGGAATTGGTGTCCCAGTTATCTGGTGATAAACATTTTTGGCTTGTTATCCTGTGGAGTCGGCAGCAGGGAGTTATACTGCTAATCCTAAGGCGTGCTTTCTGGTGATTCGAATCCGTGGAGGATAAAGATGGCAATTTCCTCCTATGTGAATTACAGCCTCTGAAAAACCCTTGGAGGGTCAGCTATGACTTGGTTTTATCTCCACTGCAATGAGTGAGTGAGCGAGTGGTCCTGCTGTGTGTTGAAATATGAAATGAAAGACATGCTGAAGTCCTAACTCCCAGAACCTGAGAGTATGAACTAGACTAGAAACAGGATCTTTGAAGATATTGTCTGTTAACACACACTCATGCCGGAATAGTTGTCAGGTGCCACTGAGATGACAACTACTAATCATAGCAACCCCGTCAACAGATCTGAACCACGCCCTGTGCAGCCTCATGATCGCTGACATCTCAAACATCTTGTTGAGTCACTGTCAGTCATCTTATTGATGGGTCTTCCCCTCTTCCTCTGACCCTCCACCTTTCCAAGCATGAAGTCTTTTCCAAGAACTCGACCCTCACGACAACAGGCCTGAAGTACATGAGACAAAGCTCCACTGTCCTTGCCTCTAAGGAGAATCCTGGTTG
>NW_006399795.1:3986267-3987532 GCF_000299155.1 Elephantulus edwardii
CACAGAATAGGATATAAGCCTATTGAAAAATGATGCACACTTAACCATGAAGTGTTCTCTTGTTTTGTTCTGACAGCTGCTTCTTGGTCTATGTACTGGTTTCATATGAGCATTATTAAATGTTCTGAGACTAGGGTTCTTTTCGATGTTACTAATAAATTATTCTGATCAACATAGTTGAATGCCTTTACATAGTCAATAAGACACAAATTAACATCTTTCCAGTATTCTCTGTTTTCAACCAAGATCTACCTGGCATCAGCAATGTCATGGCCTCATGTCACAGACTCTTCTGAACACAGCTTGAATATCTGTTAGTTTCCTGTCAATGCACTTGTTCCAACTTTTAAAAATAATCTTTAGCAAGAATTTATTTGCATGTGATACCAATAATAATTTCAGTAATTAACAATGGTGTTTGATAATTGGGAACAAATATGAAACTCTGCTAGTCAGTTGGCCAGGTAGCTTGTCTTCCAAATTTCTTGTCATAAACTAGTAAGCACATCCAAGGTTGTATCTACATGCCAAAACATCTGAATTTGTATTCCACCAATTTCTGGGCCTTCTTTTTGGCCATTGCCTCCAGTGCAACTTGGATTTCTTCCTTATGTCCTGCAGGTTCTTGATCATATGTTACTTTCTGAAATGTTTCAGTGTTGACCAATTCCTTCCATTTTCTAATGATTCTTGCATTATTCAATATTTTGCCCATAGAATCCTTCAGTATTACAACTTTAGGATATTTTTTCCCCTTTAGGTTCTTTTAGCTCAACAAATGCCAAGCATGTTTGAATGGGTTGAGACATCATGGTACAGTCACACAATGGAATACTGTGCAGCATGCAGGAGCAATGATTTTGTAAATGATTATCTAACTTGGGAGGGACTGGAGAGCATTATGCTGAGTGAACTAATTCAGTCCCACAAGGATAAATATTGTATAAAACCCATTATTGTAGAATGAGTGTAAGGATCCAAGGGGCGGGGGAGGTAGAAGCAGCAGGATGAGCATGTGCAGGGGGAGGGGGAATTAATCATGGGCTTGTACAATTTGATGGGTGGGGGGTTGAAGGAAAATGAAAAAATTTGTTCTTGAAAACAATGTATTTGAATTTTGTAAGTAACTTAGTAGAAACATTTTTTTTAAAAAGGATAATAATAAATATTAAAAATTTGGGAAAAAATGCCAAGCATGTTTCTCTTTTGATTTTCTTACTCCAGGACTTTGCACATTTCATAATAAGATTGCTTTGTCCTCTCAA
>NW_006399795.1:3988372-3996885 GCF_000299155.1 Elephantulus edwardii
GTCAAATGGTATCTTTATTTGCAACTTTTTGAGAAAGCACCACACCGCCTTCCACAGTGGTTGCACCTCAAATCTATTCTTGAGATGGTCTTTAAATTCAGGTGAGGTAAATTCAAGGTCATACTTTGGCCCTCTTGGACTTATTTTAATTTGAACCTGCATATAAGTAATTGATGGTTAGTTCCACAGCTGGGCCCTCACCTTGTTTTAACTACTGATATTGAGCTCCATCAACTCTTCTCACCCTTGTAGCCAATCTGATTCTTACATAGGTTCATGTGCATAGTCACTGTTTATGATTCTTAGAAAGGTATTTGCAATGAATAAATACTTACATAAAATTCTGTCAAGTCATCTCTGGCCTCATTTCTGTCACCACAGCCATATTTTTTAATTACCACATTTTTTTCCCAATTTTTGTGTTCCAGTCACTATTTTTTTAACATAGAAAATGTTTTCATTTCACCCCCCATTGTTTCACCCCAATTATTATCAATGCATCTTGATTACACATTAGATCAATTTCAGACTTGAAATGTGGGTTGTTTGTTTTGCTGTTATATGCCACGAAGTGAGAACCAACTCATAGCTCACCCGTTAGCTTGTTTTCAGAGATTGTAAAATGCAACAGGAAGAGATTGCCCTTTTTTTTTCCTGTGGAGCAGCTGGTGGATTTAACCTGCATGCCTTTGGGTTGGCAGCACAACTCCTTGCCACTCGGCCACCAGAGGTCCCTATTTAGGGTTTAGCAGTTGGTATGTATACTTGAATAATAGTTGTATTAACAGGTCTTCCTTGTATGGATATTATCCTATCAATGACAGCACTGTACTTCAGCACAGCCCTTGAAATGTTCTTTTTGATGATGAATGTAACACCGTTCTTCTTCAGTTTGTCTTTCCCAGCATAGGAGATTATGTGACTGTCCAATTCAAGCTGATCAATGCAAGTCCGTCTCTGATCACTAATGCCTAGGATGTTGATCTTTATGTGTTATTATTTCATTTTTTACAACTTTAAATTTTCCTAGACCTCTATCTGTACATTCCATGCTCCCATTATTAAAGGATATTTGTACTGTTTGTCCTCATTTTGAGTCCTGCATATCAGCAAATGCAGGTCATTCACTGGGTGATAGCTTTAGTCCATGCATATCATTATGACAGACTCTGCTTTGAGGAGGCAGTTGTTTCCCAGGGGCATTTGAAATGCTTTCCAACCTGAGTCGTTCATGTTCTGGAACTATATCCAGCCATACTGCCAACATTATTCATTGCGTTTTCAAGGGCCTGTTATTTTAGAAGTGGATGGCAAGTCCTGTTTCTTAGTCTGTCTTAGTCCAGAAGCACTGCTGAAACCTACCCACCACTTGCGACCCTGCTGGTATTTGAATACAAATGGCATAGTCTCCAGCATCATAGCAACAAAGCAAGCTACCACAGTACAGCAAACAGACAGAACAGGGTGGACCCTAGTCCAATAGGTGTGACTGCCTTATACAATAGCCGAGGCACAGAGACAAGGGTCAGGAGAAAATAGATATTGGAGCGATGCATCTTGCAGACACAGAATGTCAAGGACTGTCAGGAACCACCAGGATATAGGAGAAATATGGAGGGGCTTTCCCTTGGTGCCTTTGGAAAACAGTCTATAGGATGTTAAATTGCTAGTCAAATGCCTGTGCCCCCAGTGGTTTTAAATGGTCAGCTGCTCATTGACAGAAAGACAGACAGTGTCCCGCATGAAGGTTACAGCCTAGGAAACCCAATGTAATGTCATAATGAGTTGTACTCAACAGTAGTGAATTGAGGTTGGTTGGCATTTTAAGCATTTACAAAGAGCATGGTCCTGCCAGTACTTTGATTTTGGACATTTAGCCTCCACAAAGGGGAACTCTGGTGGCCCAGGAACTAAGGGGTTTTGCAACTCAAAGACAGGTAGTTCTAATCCACCAGTTGCTTCTAGAGAGAAAGATGAGCAATCCTCTCCTAGGGAATTTATAGCCTCTGAAAACTTGCTGAAGCATCAGCTATACGTCAGTTCTAACTCAACTGAAATGAGTTCTTGTTCTGAGTTGTGGCTTTCAGTAATAAGAAACAACAAACACCTGTGTTTCAAGCATCTAGTTTGTAGTACTTCGTTACATCAGCTCTCGAAAAGGAATATCCTCCCTGAGGGTAATCTGTGCAAAAAATACCGTGCACCCTGAGATCTTACTCTCCAGCAACAGTCTGACCGTCCCTATGAGTGTTTATACATACAACAGCTCTTTACACCATCATGCTCTTAACTTTAGCAGCAAAACATCCACCTAATGCCTAGATTTCAGAGCCAAAACATGTAGCCCTAAAAGGAACCTCAGTCACAGAGACTTCTAGAAAGTGGTTACACACACAGTTCACATCTCTACCACAACCACCATGACAGGGGCAGAGAGGTCACCCTGCAGCTATGTCCATGGTGAAGCTTCAGGATGACTCAACAAAGCAGGGGCCTGACTGGTCCTCTTGACCTGGGTTTATTTGCAATCATGCTTCAGCCTCAAGAGGTCCTTCTAATGAAGTGTTTTGTTTCCCAGCCACTCTCTGTGGGAGAATGAAATAGGTATGCTTCCGGCTGCCCAATAAACATGGAAAGTGAGTGTAAGTGGGTACTCAAGAGGCTGAGTCTGATGGTGCTTTGTTCACAGGGTAAATGGAGCTCCAGCAGGAGAGCTGAGGACTGGGTAAGCCTGCGAGAAACCACCAGCTCTGGTTGCCAGAAACCCCCGGGATCCTCCACCATTATACCTGCCTGCAGAATCCCAGGAACAAAGACGTAAAGGAGGCCAGCCCTCCTCCTGGAGGGTCTCAGGCCCCAAGTCCTGTTTACCCTCCCATTCATTCAGCAGATATTTATCTGGGTCCCTTCTATGTGCCAGTCAGGATAGGCACTGTCTTTGTTCTTATGGATGAAAGAGTCTAATGGGAGAATACAAATTAAAAAAAAAAACAAATTAATAAACAACATAATATCAGATAGAAAGAACTGGGATGTAGTTCCTCCAAAAGTTAAACATAGGATTTCAACACAACTCAGCAATTCACCCAAAAGATCTGAAGCAGGGACAGAGATGAATACTTGTATACCAATGCTCACTGTAGCTTGATTCATGACAGCCAAAAGATAGAAACAGCCCAAATGTCCAGAAATGGACGTGTAAGTCCACAGGATGTGGTGGATATGCTCAATGGAATATAATTCAGTCATAAAAGGGGTGAGGTCCTGATAAACGCCACAGTGTAAGTAAATCTTGAAAACATTATGCTGAGTGCCGTACATTAGTTACAAAAGGCTAACAGCTATTGTCTGATTCCACTTATATGAAATATTTAGAACAGGTGAATGTGAAGAAACAGGAAGCAGAATGGAGGTTACAAAGGGCTTGAGAGAAGGGGGATGGGGAGCTACTCCTCACTGGGGTAAGAGACTTCACTTGGAGTGGTGAAAAGTTCAGGAACTAGACAGTGGTGACAGTTGTATAACATTGTGAATTTAAATAATGCCACTGAATTGTATTCTTAAGGGATTAAGGTGGCAAATTTGATGCTTTATATACATATCTCAGCACAATAAAATTCACAAATAAAGGTGGTGGTTGCTGTTCAGTCCCACTGAGCCAGCTTCGACTCACAGTGACGCTACAACAGATTGAAACTCTGGCCGATGCTGTGCCATGCTCACAATCTCTGCCATGCTAAAGCCCATGGTTGCAATCACTGTTGTCAACCCATTTGAGAGTCTTGCTCTCTTTTGGCTGACTCTCCACTTTTCCTAGCATGATGACCTTTTGCAAGGAGGGGTTCCTCATGACAACATTCCTAAAGTATATAAGACAAAGTCTCACCATCCTTGCCTCTAAGGATTGTACTTCCTTCAAGACAGACGTTTGTTCTTTTGGTAGGCTATAATATGTTGTTGCTGTTGTTATGTGCCATCGAGTCACTAGCAACTCATAGCAACCCTATATACAACAGCTCTGAGCCCTGAGCCAGTCTCACTGACTCTGACACATCTACCCTCATTACCCCTGTTATTATATAAGTCCATCTCATCCAGGATCTTCCTCTCCTGCACTGTCCCTCCACCCTTCCAAGCATGATGTCCTTCTCCAAGGACTGGTCCCTTCTGGTCATGTGCCCAAAGTATGTGAGATGGGAGTTTCAAAATCCTAGCCTCCAAGGAGAAATTTTGTTTCATTCTCTCCAAGACAGACCTACTTGTTCTCTTGGCACTCCATGGTATGTTCAATATCCTTTTCCAGCATCCCGACTCAAAAGCATTGATTCTTCCTCCGTTATCCTTAATCATTGTCCAATTCTTTGATGCATAGCAAGTAATTGTGAAGACGATGGCCTAAATCAAGCATATCTTAGTTATCTTAGTCTCCAGACTGATATCCTTGCTCCTCAGTACCCTGGAGAGGTTCAATACTTTTTGCCAACACTACAATTATTACCTTTTCAACCTCTATGCAGAACAGATTATCCTGGAGGCTGGGCTCTATGAGGAGAAATGTGAGGTCAGGATTGGTGGAAGATCTATCAAGAATCTGTGTTATGCAGATGACACAACCCTGGTTGCTGAAACTGAAGAGGACCTGAAGCGCTTGCTGCCGAGGGTCAGGGACTGCAGCCTCCAATATGGATTGAGGCTCAATGTCAAGAAGACAAAGATTCTCACCACTGGACCAATTGGCAGCATCAGGATGGATGGTGAAGAGATTGAAATTGTTCACAGCTTTAGTCTGCTTGGCTCCACAATCAACACTCTTGGTACCAGCAGCCAGGAAATTAAAAGATGTATTGCCATGGGAAAGTCTGCTGTTAGGGATCTCTCTAAAGTACTGAAGAGCAACGGTGTCTCTCTGGAGACCAAGGTGCATCTGGTACAGGCCATGGTCTTTGAAATCACTTGTTATGCGTCAGAGAGCTGAATAATGACCAGGGAGGATAGAAGGAGAATTGATGCTTTTGAGCTTTGGTGTTGGAGAAGAGTGCTGAGGGTACCATGGACTGCTAAGAAAACAAACAGATTTATCCTGGAGAGGGTTAAATACAGCTGCTCCTTGGAGGCAAGGATTCTGAGACTTTGTCTGACATACTTTGGTCATGTTGTAAGGAGGGACTGGTCCTTGCAGAAGGACATCATTCTTGGGAGGGTGGAGGGACAGGACAGCGCAGGAGGAGAAGGCCCTCTGAGAGGTGGATTGATTCAGTGACTGGGGCAATCGGGATGAGTGTGTTGGAGACAATGAGACTGGCAAAGGACGGAGCAGAGTTTAGAGCTATTGTACATAGGGTCGCTATGAGTCGCAAGCGACTCGACGGCACATAACAACAACAACAACAACAAACAATTAAAAGGTATTGATTTTTTTTTTCAGTTTTCCTTATTCAATGTCCAACTTTCAGATGCACAGGAAACAACCGAAAATATCACAGCTTGCATCAGGAACACCTTAGTCTTTAACTGATATCCTTGCTCTTTAGCACTTTAAAACGATCCTTGACAGAAGATTTGCCCAGTGGCAACATGCTTCTCTTCTTATTTCTTAACTGCAGTTATCATGGGTGTTGACTGTAGATCAAAGTAAAATTAAATCATTGACAACTTCAACTTCTTTCCATCTATCATAATGCTACCTGTTAGTCCAGTGGTGAGATTTTTGATTTCTTGATATTGAGATATAATCCATATTGGCAAGTATTTTTTTTCTAGCACAAGATTCTGTGATTCTTGTTTTGTCTTCCTTATTCATTATCCAACCTTCACATGTGTATGAAAAGCAACTGAAAATACTATGGCTTGGGCCAGGCACATCTTTGCCTTTAAAGTGACTGTTGTGTTAATTTAAAAGTTGGCTTTTCTAGCCATTACATTAGCCTTCACTGCTCTCCACCTTCCTCATCTGTGGACACATGGTCTTGCAAATCACCAACAACTGTGGGACTAATAGAAGAGATAGAGTGCTTTCCACACTGTAGAGTGAGAACTGGTGAGAGTGACAAGGAGCAAGAATGTGGTGAGAGTGAGACCCGGTGACGATGATGGTGGAGAGATACTGTGGAGAGACATTGCTGTGGTGAGACTGTGTCAAGGTGACTTAAGGGGAAGCTGACATAACTGCTCTGAGGCAAACCCAGCTGGATGATTGAGGAAACCAGAGGCTTCTTGAATTTGTGCTGCTAAACTGAAACCATGACTTCTACTAATTAAGGAACTGTGTTTTGCTGTTATCTGGCTTAGGACTGTTGGACTAAATCTGGACTTGCATTGTGAGATATTCTTTGCCTCTCCCACTCCCTAATCTATTTCCCTAGTAAATCCTATTCTTGGTACCACAACTGTGAGTAGTCTGTGAGTCAACAGTGAATATCAAACCCAGGGATTGGTAGGAAAAGGAGCAGGAACATGGAGGGTAGCATATCTGATCTACCAGCTGTTTGCTGCTATGGATATTATTTTATTGGGGGAAGTTCCCCTTTATGAAGCAGGCAGAAATCAGACTCGGCGACCCTCACGTTGCATCGGCTCCTTTTGTAGTGACATTCTTGCTCTTTAGCTCTTTAAAAGATTAAGGTTGTGGTATAATAAAAAGGTATTTGCGAAAGCAACTTCCTTAAGTTAATGGGTCAAGAAAACACGCTCAGGTAAGATCACAGGAGGCAAATCTCCAAAAGCCCAGGAGCCAAACAAATCTTGAAGACCTAGGCTAGGATTGAGGAAAAGCTTGCCTGGAGGGTGAAGTATACCTTTAGCTCCTATCACAAAGGAAAAGGGGACCCATAAGGGATGAGGGTGAACATGGATGAAGTAACCAAGAACTATAAAATTATATAGAAGGCATTCCAAAGCCTATTTGGAAGGTAAACTGAGGACATGAATTACTTTACTCCTTATCCTATAATCTAGGAACTCAGCTCTTAAGTATATTAAAGCAGGGACACAAATAGATACTTGAGCTACAGTGTTGATTACTCACAAAAGTGAAAAACTATTAACAACTCAAGTGTCCAATGGAGTAGTGAATAAACAAGATAAAATCTATCCACAGAATGGAGTATTACTCACCACTCTTGGCTCATTTTTACTGGTGACTCTCCTGTGACATTATATGAATCATCAAGATAGAGGGCTTTAATATGAATATTTTAAAAGGCAGACTAGGGAGAGGGAGAAATGTTCAACAGAGAAATTTAAGCAAGAAACAAAAGAACAAGAGACTCAGGCCTTTGGAAATTCTATTCCAGACAGAAAATCACTATTTATTACCTGGGAATGTAGTTGGTTGTTGAGCTGCTAACCAACAGGCCAGTGGTTCAAATCCATAAGTTGTTCTATGAGAGAAAGATGGGGAGTCTCCTCTCATTAACGTTTACAGCTTCAGAAATTCAACAGATGGCCAACATGAGTTGAAACTGACTGAACAGCATGGGTTATTTTGGGGCATGCTGATATGGGGTGGGGGGAGAAATTCTAGCTAACTACCCCAAAGAAAGTGAGCTCTTGTGGCTTAGTGGTAAGGAGTTGTGCTGCCAACCCAAAGTCATACAGTTCAAATCCATCAGGGGCTCCACACACGAAAGATGGGCAGCTTCCTCCCAGGAAATCTACTACCTCTGAAATCTTGCTGGAAGGTCAGCTATGGCTTGATTCCAACTCAACAGCAGACAACAACAATAGTCCTGAAGAAAACTGTATCCCAGTCATATCCCATGACAGTCAGTTCATGGCCCACTCAGGGAGGTCTCAGCCTGCACCCAGATGGAATCCCCTGACATAGCGAGATGCTTGAGGAATTGTTGTAACACTTAAAAATTCAGAGAAAAACTTATGGTCTCAGAGTTGGTAATTCTAGAGCCTTGGGGATTGTCTTAGTAATATGAAGAAACTAAATGAACATATATTCATTGTGATGTTACTTATGAAAGTGAAAATTAAAAAACCAAGGAAATGTCTAGCAAATGACTGCACATTACCTCAATAGAAATTAATGAAGTCATTAAAATTAATCTTGTGGATACTACATAACAATATAAATACTCCCAAACAAACAGAAAAATAACACATACATTTATCATTATGACTTATGCCTATGGAGAAAACATTTCAGAAAAAAGAAAACAACTATGAATTAATATGGGTGTCACAATAATGACATTTTAATTTCTATGAAAGTTATAGGACCACACGATTTAAAAAAAGGAATTTAAATTAAAACAAAAATACTCACGGCAAAAAAGAACTGTCTGCCAATCTCCACCTGCACACATGTTGTTGTTATGTGCCATCGAGTCACTTGCGACTCATAGCAACCCTATGTACAACAGCCCTAAACCCTGCTCTATCCTGTGCCAATCGCACCGTCTCCGATACACCCATCCCGATTACCCCAGTCACTGAATCAATCCACCTCATAGAGGGCCTTCCCCTCCTGCGCTGTCCCTCCACCCTACCAAGCATGATGTCCC
>NW_006399795.1:3998475-4008575 GCF_000299155.1 Elephantulus edwardii
AATACTTCCTGGATCATTTAATATTCTTCCTAAAGCATCCTTGATTATAGCAACTCGAGGTTTGAATTTGTTCTTCAGTTCCTTGAGCTTAAGAAATGTTGAATGCTGGCGAGCTCTGGTGACCTAGTGGCAGGAAACTGCACTGCAACCCCAGAGGTGCGCGGTTCAAATCCACCAGATGCTCTGCTGAAGAAGGAGGAACAATCGCCTCCTGTACCAGTAAGATCCAATTTGACGGTACACACATAAATAGAATAAATAAATAAATAAAAAGAAATGCTGAACGCACACATACTACCTCAAAACAATTTCAGCTATTTCTTCGGGTGTTTCTGTCTGTTTCTAAATAACAGGTTCATGATGCTTATTTGTTTGCAACTTTTGACTTTTATATTTTTTCTTTTTTTAATTTTATTAGTTTTAATGAACATTTACAGAGATTCTGCATTTCCATTCATTCATTGTTGCACTTTTCTCCCTGCCCAGCCCTCCCCACCACAACTTTTTATCTTAAAGAATGAGGAAGAACTCTATCAGGAAACTCGGGTGGTGAAGTTTGTAGGGAGTTGAGCTGCTAACCCAAAGGTCATGTCTCCTGGTGTTCCCAATTCACCAGTGGTTCTGTGGGAGAAAAAGAAACAGTCTCCTCCTGTGTGATTTACAGCCTTAGAAATTCAGCCAAGGTCAGTTACGAATTAGTTCCAACTACATGGCAACAAGGGGTTTTTTTAGTACATGTATTTACACGTACATATCCTTGCTCCACTGACGGTAGTAGCAAAAAATAAGGCCTTAGAAATGGATAGAATACCATTTGAAGTGTTTCAACAAATAGATGCAGCCTTGGATGTGCTCACCAATCTATGCCAAGAAATTTGTAAGCTTCTTGACCAAATGACAATAAGAGAGCTGTATTGTTCCCATTCCCCAAAAATGTGATCCAATATGATGTGGAAATTACTGAACAATATCACTTCTCCAGAGAACTGAAGAGCAACGATGTCAGGCTGGAGACTAAGGTAAGCCTGATCCAGGCTATAGCCTTTGCAATTTCGTGCTATGCATTGGAGAGCTGGACAGTGACTAGAGATGATAGAAAGAGAATTGATGCCTTTGAGCTGTGGTGCCGGAGAATAGTGGTGAATATACCATGGACTGCTAGGAGAACAAACAGGTTAGTCCTGGAGAGGACGAAGCTGGGCTGTTCTTTGGAGTCAAGGATTCTGAAGCTTCGTCTGACATACTTTGGGTATGTTGCAAGGAGGGACTGGTCCTTGGAGAGGGACATCGTGTTTGGGAGAGTGGAGGGACAGTGCAGGAGAGGAAGATCCTCAATGAGATGGATTGATTCAGTGATTGGGGTAGTGGGAGGAGGCGTGTCAGAGACAATGAGGTTGGCACAGGACAGAGCAGGGTTTAGGGCTCTTGTACATAGGGTCGCTATGAGTAGCAAGCAACTCGACCGCACAGAACAAAAACAACAACATTAATATCACATGCAAGTAAAATCTTGTTGAAGATTATTTTTCAAATGGCTAGAAGAACATCATAGATAACTGCCAGATATTCAAACTGGATTTAGAAGAGACCATAGCAACAGAGATGTCATTGCTGATGTCAGATGGATCTTGGCTGAAAGTAGACAGTATCAGATGATGTCTATTTGTGTTTTATTGACTATAAAAAGGCATTTGACTGAGTAGATCATACAAATTTGGGCTCAAATTTTAGGTATGCTGTTAGGAGGAGAGGGTCCTGAGAGAAGGAGATAATGCTTGAAAAGGTGGAGGGTCAGTGTAAGAGAGGAAGATCCTCAACAAGATGTGCTAACAGCGACAGCAACAATGGGCTCAAGTGTGTTGGGGACGGTGCGAATGGCACAGGATAGGGCAGGGCTCAGATCCATTGTTCATAGGATCACTATGAGTCACAGCTGACTTGACATATCATAACAATTACAACCTTTCTTGCTCAACTTTTTGTTTTTCCTATAATTGATCACTGCCTTATTTTTTTAACTTAGGTTGTTTTCAATTAATTGATTGCCATTTTTTCCTCAACCAACCATACAACAAATATGGCAGATAAGCTATCAGTTCCTTTTCCTTCTTTGATATTTTCCTTCTCAGGCCCTCTACAATCTTGTTCCAAATTGAGTTAGTGGTTCTTCAGGCCAGCTGTAAAGTTATGCTACCACTTCACTATCATTATGAAAATTCTGTTCACCTGTGTCTGGATCAGTTTAGGTTCTTAGTTGCATGCAAAGAAGATACTTCTGACTAAACAGAGAAGGAATTGGTGGATTATCAGACAAAAGATAATAAAATACATTTGTTGTATTGTGGTAAGATTTACAGCTCTGTTGAAGAGTTGCAGGAAGAATTAGTGACTAACACATTGAAAACAAAGCAAGTAGAAGAAGACAATTCTTAAAAGCTCAACAAGGAAGTCATTATAATCATACTACACTATGTGGACTCCATGATGCAGGCCCTATCAGATGACAAAATAGCCGCTGTTCCACTGACTGCTGTGGACAAGCACGCATCGGGAAGTTGCCCTCGTAACATATGCTGCTGCCACCAACACAGCCTGAGCTAGAACACACTCTTTCTTTTGTTACTAGCTCATGAGTCAAAATCTGGCACAAGTGAATCTCCCAATGGAGCCCAGGTGGAGAAAGTAATTGGCAACTGAGCATCCAGACAATGTTCACCTCCTTGTTCCACTTATTTTACTCTCTTGGTTCAGTCCATTTTGCTGGAATTCATCCTCCAGGAATTCCTTTGAAAAGTGATAGGAAGGAGGGGGATATTTCTTAATAACTCACATATCTTTAAAAATCTCTTTATTCTACTCTTCTAAGGGAGCTCTGGTGGCCTAGTGGCAAGAAGCTGCACTGTAATCCCAGAGGAAGGCGGTTCGAATCCACCAGATGCTCTGTTGTACCAGTCAGATCTGATTCAATAGTACACACATAAAAAATAGTGAAAAATATTTCTACTCTTCTACTTGAATGACAGAGAATATAGAATCTACATTGAAAATAAATTTCCCTTGGTAGTTTGGAACTCTCCACTGTTTTCTAGTTTCTAGTGCTACCTTTGAAGAATCTGAGGCCATTCTGTGTAGCACTCGTTATGTGAACTCTGCTCTTTCTTACAGCTTTTGCCAGACAGTTGAGTGAGAGTCCCTAGGTGGTGCAAATAATTACCAACACTCTGCTGTCAACCCAAAAAGCAGGGTGAGGTGTGAGTCCACCCAGAGGTGCTGTGGAAGAAAGATCTGGTTATATGCTTCCCCCAAAATTAGTCATGTCTCACAGTCCTGACATGCATGTTGTGGTTGTTAGGTGCCACTGCATCAGCTCCAACTCCTAGCAACTCTATCTACAACAGAACACTTTGTCTCATCCTGTGCCATTCTCACAATTTCAGTCCATTATTGCAATCACTGGGTCAATCTATCTCTTTGAGAATGGGTTGTCATAAATCAGAACAGACTTGATGAAATAGGTTGGTTTTCTTGTTCCTCCTCTGCATTCCAGCATAAATGGATCTTGACTTGATTACAACAAATTTTTTATTTCCAAATAAGGTAGTACTCACAGGGTCTGGGTGGACATCAATTTGGGGAAGGGGGTTGTTGTTAGGTACTGTCAAGTGAAGTACAACTCACAGAGACTCTACAAACAAGAGATCTGAACCCTGTCCTATTCGGTGCCATCCTCATCATCTCTGATACACTTGAGAGCACTTCTGCAGCCACTGTGTCAATTCACCTCATTGAGGATCTTCCTCAATTTCGCTGACCCTTCATCTTTCCAAGCACGATATCCCTTTCCAAGGAATAGCCTCTCCTAAAAACGCGCCAAAAATATGTAAGACGAAGTTTCACCGTCTTTTCCTCTAAGGACCATCCTAGCTGTACATTGTCCAAGACTTATCTGTTTGGTTTTTTGGCAGCCCATGGGATACTCAGTGCTCTTCTCCAACAACATAACTCAAAGGCATCCATTCTTCTTCTGTCACCCATATTCACTGTCCAGCTTTCAGACATATAGCGAGTGATTGAAAAGATTATGGTCTGAATCAGATGCCCCTTAGATTTCAAACTGACATCATTGCCCCCAAGTAATTCGGAGAGGTCCCTGACACCAAATCTGCCCAGTGCAAAACGTCTCCTGATACTGGTACCAAGGATGTTGATTGTGGATTCAAGTAAGATAAAGTCACTGACAGTTTCAATCCTTTCTCCATCAAGCATGATGTTTCCTATTGGCCTAGTGGTGAGGAATTTTGTCTTCTTGAGGTTGATATTTAATCCGTATTGAAGGCTGATCTTTGATCTCTGCAGCAAATGTTTCAAATCCTCCTAATTTTCTGCAAGGAAGGTTGTACTGTAACACAGACTCCTAATAAATCTTCCTTCAGTCCTTGATGCTACATTTCTCTTCATGGGGTCAGGCTTCGTGAATGATTTACTCAGCATACAGATTGAGTGGATATGGAGAAAAGACACAACCCTGATGTTCACCTTCTCTGCTTTTAAACCATGCAGTATATATAGCCTTGCTCCATTTGGACAATAGTTTCTTGACTTAGGTTTTGTATGAGCACAAGTAAGTGCTCTGGGATTCACATTCTTCTGTTAGTCATAGTTTGTTATGACCCACACAGTCAGATGACTTCGCACAGTGAAGAAAACACAAATAGAACCAGAACCTGTGAGTGCTACCTTATTTGGAAATAAGGTCTTTTGTTATAATCAAGTCAAGATTAGTTTATCTTGGATTGGGGGCAGACAGAAGAAAACCAACCCACTTCCATCAAGTCTATTCTAATTTATGACAACCCATACTCAGTGTGGGAAGGGAAAGGGACACTCAACCCAATTGATAAGTTTTGGAATATATGCAGAAAATGAGGCTGAGACTCTGGGCTGCGGGGAAGGACAGCCTCAAAGGCTCTAGCGCACCTGCCCTCTCCATACTGAAGAGAGAGCTGCCATTAAGAGAACTAACCATCCCCAGATACTCAAGACCCCACACCACGATGTTTAACCCAACGCCAGTCATGCTCTGGCCTCAGTTTCTTCATTTGTACAATGGGAGGATGCAACCATCATCTAAACTAGTGCTCCAGACGCTCCAAAGAGAATCTTATTCCCAATGAAGTGATGGCCAACTCTCTTGCACGGGGATGAATGTGGGTGGAAAAGATCCTTTGAAAAGTAATAACAAATTACCCACTGCTATGGAGTTGATTACAACTCACAATCACCCTCCAGTGGGTTTCTCTGGATGTACATCTTTATAAGAGGAGACAAATCACCTTTCTTCCAAGGAGCTGCTGGTGGATTTGAACCACTGACCTTTCTGTTAGCAGTGCTACATGTAATGTACCATGCCACAAGAGCTCCTTAATATCGAGTTAGCAAAATGAAATTCAACCTCCTGAGGAATATTTTTGCTTTTCTCTCCCAAAATAGGCCAGGCTCAACATAAAAAATGACTGTTGAGTCAAATACCAAATCCCGCAGCTGAAGAATGGGCTCCAAGTTTCTGAGAGCCAAGTTGAGCCTTCTTCTCCCCCAGCACCATCCCTCCTGTGGAAAGTTGGCTGAAGTCTAGTTCAGCATTCCCCCCTCCGGCTCTGAGCACAAATTTGGGTCACTCTCTGCCTTTAGGCTTCCTAATTCATGGAGAAGTGGTCCTTGGGGGAGACAGTCAAAAGGGTAGATCCAGTTCACATTATTCTTTTTTTAAAAATTTTCTTTTAATTTTGAGCCCACCTGGATGCAGCTGCCTACTTGATTCCTGATTTCCAATTATTGGTCTTGAAGTCACACATCGACCTGCCCTATTCCTGCCTGTCCTTGATTTGCTCAGTCAGCATCCTGACTTGTCCATCCTCAGATCTTCTGTGGCAACAACCTTGAAGCAGAGGACCTTGACCTTAAAAAGACTATATTTTTTAAGGAGGTTCTGAACAGAATCCTCAGTACTAGCAGCTCCTCTCCACCCAGCCTCTTTGATCTGGCAAAGCAGAGTCTAATGAAAGATGAGGTGTGGGCCATCCATGCCCTGCAGTCTGTGCCTCTGAGCCTCATCTGTCCATTAATAAGAGAGGTCGTCTCCAGCAGGAACAGCGTGGTTTTGAATGCCATGATGCAGGCCTGGTCCATCCTCCGCCCGCCTCTGAGGACTTGGTTGGAGGATCAGCAGGATCACCACGCTGTCTTAGATGATATCGTGGAAGTCTTTGATCTCTGGCCTTATTGACATGAAAGTTCCACCAAGAGGATGCATCCTGAAAGTGTTCTACCTATAACCAGACTTCCTCAAGGCTTTCAGGAACTTGGAGACTTCAAATGAGCCCTGGAACTCTCAGAGCTCCTTAGACAACCCTACTCAGGAGAGGAGCAGACATCTCCTCATGTCCTGAAACTTGTCACAGATCTGAGTTTCAATGATGCTCTTGGATATCAATTGCTGGACTTTCTCATCAAGAGAATTGAGAAGGGGAAAGTTCTGCCCCAGCTTTGCTATAGGAAGCTGGCATTCATGAGGAATGCAACAACTTACTTAGTCATGGAGAATGTCCTGCAAAACATTCGGCTTGATTGTGTCCAGGAGCTGGGAACCAAGCCTTAAAGCTTCAGGACCTAGTCAGCTTTGCTCCTATCCTGGGGCAGATGGTTCATCTGAACGCACTTCGACTCTGTCGGTTCATCTGGGATCCCTGTGTTACTCAGGCCAAACAGGAGATGGACAATGTCTATACTTCACTTGACAGGGTGGTATTAATATGTTCGGAATTCTCTCTGTAGGTATCAATTATAAAACCATAGTTAGTTTTCTCTAGCCTGTAGGACTGCTTGCTTGACCTTGGAGATCTTAGTGTCCTTTCTTTGATCTGTCTGTTTATCAGAAGAGGAGATGCCATTTCCTAGATTAGCTGTTATCTCTTTGAAGCTGTTTTCCCCAATCATATGTAAATTGTAACTTAATCTGCTTCTTTGCCTGGAAAGGGAGTAACTGGGTGTGAATTTTTCTTTCATATATAGAAATTCTTTGATTTTACAAACAAAAGATTATTAAGTAAATTAGTGTCTCACCCTCCTATAAAAGATCATGACCACTCCCAGATGGGAAGGCAGTCTTGGAGGTGACTCTCTTGTCTCCCAGATCTGTGTAATCAAGTGCTTTTATGGATGTTGAAAAAAAATTTTTTTCTTTTATATCGGTCTGCTTAAAAAGCTCATATGTTTCAAAAAATTTTTAAAATAAGTTCATATGTTTCACACTATTCTTCATTCATATTGTGTTTCATACAATCATTCCTATGCATTACGTTTTATAAAATGAATCATGGTTAGAGGATGCCCATCATTACCCTATCTTTTCAGGTCTCTACCGGATCTTTCTCGTTTTCTTTACCCCCACCCACCCACCAAATTGTACAACCCTGTGATTTTGCCCCTAACTATCTTCAACCCTCTGCTCCCAGCTCTTCCCCCACTTGGGCCCCCATACATGTTTTACTAGTTATCCTTCTATTTTTGCAGTAATGGTCTTATGCAGTATTTGTCCTTATGAGACTGAGTTAGTTCACTCAGTGTAATGCTCTCCCATCCCTCCCAAGTTATGCAGTATTTTTCAAAATTGTTGCTCCTGAGCTGGTTAACATAACTAATATAGCTGAAAAACAGTATTTCTCCTTTCCACTGTCCTCCCGTCCCCACCCCATCTCTCTCTCTCTCTCTCTCTCTCACACACACACACACACACACACACACACATCTCTCCTACCTCTCTGGGATTGTCCAAGAAGGAACAGAAGCAAAAGTCTCTCTGGTTGGTAGACTAGAGAGGCTTTAGAATCAAAGAGTGTCATTCCGCCCTTGCCTCACTCAGGGCTTCTTATGTGCCTAGGTAAAAGGGAAGAAAGAGAGGAAAATTTAAAGAGAGGGTTTTAAGTTATCATGGTATCAAGGTTTTATGGTATCAGATTGCTAAGAGCAACTTGAAAGGTTAGATAGGAACCTTAGGGGAGGGGATAGTGAATTTACATTAAATGACGATCAACAATATAGAACAGTGAGAATGTTTGCACAGTTCAAAGGATGTGATTAATGTCACTGCATTGGCATGCAGACATGACTGAACTGGTGTCTCTTTTATTATGGGTAGTCTCAACAATAATAACAATAAAATCAACACTAAGAGAACGAGACGCTTGAAACCTTCTGTGTAATCTCTTACAAGATTTTAGCCCAAAATCAACTGCTTCCCCTCACTTCCCTTTCTGCAAACCAGGCACATTCTGCTTGGTCGGCCTTTCTCACCATCTGCAGGCATGTCACCCCCAGTTCCCTTCGGGGGTGGGGGTGGGGGTACTGAGCAAACAAAACACAGGAACATCTCTAGGGTCTGAGGTAAGACATCGCTGAAGGCGATCAGTTCCAGAGCCGTTTGTGGGTTGCGCTTGGTTTTTAAAAGTGATGGAACTGGGCCTGGGTTCCATTTCTATTCAGTCTGTGGAGGCAGGTCTGCGAACTTGGAGAGAGAGGGTGCAATTCTCCTTAGGAGTCTAATCGAAGCCCACATCGCATCAGACAGGAAAGCCCAACATCGCTGGACTGTAGACAAAAAGAAAGACTGCCCTTGTGGAGGGCGTGTGGGGAAAGGACACCCACTAGCTGGATCTGTGGTGTTTCTGCTCCCCAGCCCCCCACCTCCTGGAAATAATCTGACCCCTGGGAGAGAGAGACGCCTGGGCTCCGGAAGCCTGGCCGCCTGGATTCCAGCAGAAGGACCGCCCATCCCCAAAACCCAGAGCATAGCGTCTCTACTGGGTGGAGAGGCCCTCCTGGAACGCACCAGGCGGGGATGGAGAGGCCCCACACACACACCCCCGACAGGTAGGAAACGGATCCGGTTGCTGGACCGCTGGAAACTGTCTATTTTGGGAACACATCTCTAAGGGCTAAGCGAGAGCGTTCTCGCTGCCAGTGTGGCCCCTGGAAGCAAGACCTGGGTTACAGGAGGCCAGGAACGTGGGCTGGGGTGACCCCATCACACAGCTTCCCCGGGACAAGGGCCAGGACTTCCCGAGGGAGGCTGAGACACGGGAGGCCAGAGGCCAGGGGAAGAAAACATCACTCCCCGGGCTGACCAACACAGAGAAGCAACACTGGAGTTAACTGGAGGATGGACACAGGGAACTAAGACCAGCTAGGAAGACACGAAAGCAGAGAGCATAAAGCAAAAGGATGATCTAGCCGGAGGAGAGAGCAGGCAGGGGCTGGTCCTCAGGAATTCAGGTCAGCAATAGGGAGCCAGGGGAGAATACACAAGAGACGGCCAGGGAGAGGGCACTGGCCCCGGGAAGGTCCCTCTTGCACCAGGACCTCAGGACCAGGTCTGTCCCCCGCTAAGTGTTCAGGATCAAGGGCGACCCCCGGAATGGGCGGATCACAGGATGCTCCCCGCGCCACTCCCGAAAGGGGACAGGGGGAGGGGAGGACGCGCGCGGCTACTGCTCGGTCCCTGACAAGTAAACAGCTCGCCCCAGACAAGCGCCTCCTCGAACCGGGCCCAGCAGAGGGCCCTGCTGATCCCATCAAGGGCAGCGGCGGAGACACGCTGGATCCCCGTTCTCCAGGGGCACAAACCGGGCGCAATCGCCCAGACCAGGGTCCAAGCGGAGCATCGCACCAGCCCCACCGGAGGAGCAGGACGCCAGCACGACTCTCCCTCGGCTCAGTCCAGTCCACCCCCAGCCCACACGCCCCTGGACCACGATCGCTTCCACGGCCCGCGCCTGCCCCGCCCCAGGCGGACAAAGCCCCGCGCCTGCCCGGCGGGCGCTCCTGGGGGCACTGGGACCCCGCAGACGCCCGCGCAGGTGGGTTCCGTACCGGTGTCGGGACCGGGGGCGGGGCCCAGTCTCCCTGGAGACGGTTACCCTGGGGACGCGGCGGGCCAGTCCTGGAGTGACAGGAGAGCTCGAGCCTCCCGGCGGCGGCGCGGAGCCCGGAGGGGCCTGAGGGCAGCCCGCGAGCGAGCGCGGTGGGTGCAGCGCGCGGCGCATCCG
>NW_006399795.1:4008675-4009930 GCF_000299155.1 Elephantulus edwardii
GCTCGGCAAGGGCGCGCGGGCACCGTTAGGAAATTCTCACATTCCAGTCCGAGCGAAGCGCCGGGCGTGAAGGGGCCTCCGGGCACAGAGAGAACGCCTGAAAATTCTTCCCGAGCCCCGCTGCTCGGATGAGGCGAACTGAGGCGGGGTCGCGCCCATAGATTCCTCAAGCCAGCAGCGGACCTTGACAGCGCACCCACGCAGACCCCTGGCTTTGGTTTTAGCCCAGAAACCGCGACAGAAAGTGACTTTTGCAAAATGAGTAAGGGCTGGTCGTCTGCCAAATCCTCTTCCAGTGTCCCCATGCTCACCAGGAATCACAGATCTGGAGTATAGGTTACTCAAGTGGCTCAGTCTGGCGCTGGGCTCCTAAGCCTGGCTGCTAGCTGTTCCCCAGTCTGGGAGCTTTACTGTCCATCGAGTTCCCTTAGTGATAGACTTAAAAGACATATTTACCAAGAACTTTCACTAATGCATGGATTCAGTACAGTAAGTCAAAGCGTGCTGACCAATGATCAAGGTAACAATGCACCTACTACTGCAGGGAACAGGACAGCGGACTCCTGGGCTTATCCTTTGAGGGTGAATGAAGACACGTGGCTCAGAGGGCGGAACATGTGTGTGTGTGTGTGTGTGTGTGTGTGTGAGAGAGAGAGAGAGAGAGAGAGAGACAGACAGACAGACACACACACACACACAAACACAGACACAAGCACATACATTAGATTGTAATTTGTTTGCCCTGACGCATAGCCATGTCTCTTCGCTTCCTCTCTGGTTCCCACTGAAGTTCAAGAGGAGGAAACTGCTTTCGGGAGTACAATCACCCATCTAGGGTACACTCAAGGTGTGAAGTGGTTTCTAACTGTTAGGACTAGTTGTTCTAACAATCCAGACCCTGTGCCCGGAAACCTCCTCTTTCCCTGCATTGCTGGTGGCAGCTGTGTTCATTTTTGGCCCTGAATGGATCTCCATGTGTGAGAGGAGGGCAGGCAGAGAAAAATTCTATTAGAAGCTCCAGGGATTCTGTAGAAATGAGGGATGAGAGCAGGATGCCGTGGCACCTGGAGCTCCTAACCTGGAGAGCAAGCTAGCTAGCTTGGGTCCTGCTCCTAATATCCTCTCAGAGGTTGTTGTTGTTGTTTTTATGTGCCGTCAAGTCTTTTCCGACTCATAGCGACCCTATGCACAACAGCCCTAAACCCTGCTCTATCCTGCGCCAACCGCACCGCCTCTGACACACCCATCCCGATTA
>NW_006399795.1:4011695-4018157 GCF_000299155.1 Elephantulus edwardii
TGTACCCTGTTGGAGAAGTTTTTGGATGTGCATAGGGATTTGATTCTTAGAAGGTCCCATTCATCTATTTTATCTTCTCCTGGTTGTAGATTTTTCAGGATACTTGGGAGACGGTTTATGTCCTGGACTAGGACTACTAGAATTCTTCCAAGCTTTTCTTTAATGAAGTTTATAGTCCTTGGTTTTAGTCCTAGAAATCTTGATCATTTCTAAGCTCCCTCTTATCCCCATTGATTAACCAACTGACAACTTCCACTTTTACTCTTCCCTCTCCAGTTCTGAGCCCCTCAATGAAAGGAGTGTCACAGGATTGGGGAAAGTCCAGGAAGGGCCTCACCCTTGACCCACAGGGCAGGGATTTCCATGGATGAAAAAGAAGCTACTGGATAACACCAGTTATAAAATAGGACAGATGGGGGTGGGGGATGTTGGGGAAGGAATGGGGAGTGGATAGATAATTAACCTGCATTAGAACAAATGAGGGGATGAACTGTCCAAAAGGAATATATGCTTATGCATTATGTCTATGAGAACAATCTGGAACAAGGGGTGCATTGCAGAGTGGTCTGGGAGGTGGGGAGAAAATGTGCAACAATCAATAATAAAAAGGAAAAAATTGAAAAAGAAGCTGCTAGTAGTCACAGCTGGACCTTGAACTCACCAACTGGCAGAAGAGTTCTCTGAGAGAAGGTGGTGTTCCTAAAGCCCCAACAAGGAAAGAATAATGACTCTGGGATCAAATCATCAAAGGGATTTTCCAAGATGTCCCACTTCCCCCACCCCCAACCCTTTCCTTGGCTGCCTTCTCCCCTCAAGTCCCAAGTCTGCAGTAGGTCCTTGCAGGGAGATTTCCCTTTCTCATTAGCACGTCTGACTGAAAGTCAAGCTCAAAGAGTAGAGGGAGGAGAGGAAGCAAATGGGAAGGATCTGGGTGAAAAGACAGGATAATGATGGGCAAGGTGCAATGGTGACTGATTTTATAAAATATAATGTATGAGAATGATTGTAAGAAACACAACGTGAATGAAGACAGTATGAAACACAATGTACAGAAACTTTGTAAGCCAACCAATTTAAAAAATAATGTAAAATAGAATGTGTATGAATGATTGTATGAAACACAATGCAAAAGAAAGATTGTATAAAACAAGATATATGAATGAAACATAAAGTAAAGGAATTATTATATAAAAACCAATACAATTTAAAAAATAATCCTTATCAGCAACAGAATCCAATGACCTGACTCATGGTTCAAATGGGAGGTGTCAGGCAGTATGTTTCCCCGGAGAAATGCCCAAGAGCCAGCCTTGGACGTCTTGTTCACACTATAAAGATATGCTGCACATTCTGGGAAGACACAAAATACAGTTGTAGGCAGAATTACATAGGTGGATAAAAGCCTTTGGGGCAATGCCTGGAGCATATGGTAAATGTTCACTAAGTATTTGCTCTCATCTGAGGGAGCTCTGGAGGCCTAGTGGTAGGAAGCTGCACTTTAATCCCAAAAGCTGCACCTGAATCCCAAAGGTTCAAATCCACCAATTGCTCTGCAGAAGGAGGGGCACTCTCCTCCCCTGAGATTTCCTGCCTCTGAAAACCTGCTGGAGGGTCATCTAGGGGTCAGTTCCAACTCCATGGCACACAACAACAAAGACAACATGGGGAATGGACGCAAAGAGGCCAAGGCTCTTGCCCAAGGTCATGCAAGTCTTCAGATTCCTTCCTTGTTCAGGGTCTGTGTACCTTCAGTGCTTGGTATAAACAAATAAAGCGCTCAGTGGCTCATCAAACAGTTGAATAGTTCGAACCCATCAACTGTCCTGTGGGAGTAAGCTGTGGCAGTCTGCTTTCGTAAAGATTTACCACCTGGGAAACAGGAACCAACAGACAGCAGTGAGCTTGTTTTTTAGCTTTTAGTAGATAAACAGGTTCACTATTGCTAAAAGAAATTAAAGCCGCACCCCTCTACTGACTAGCCGATCCTCCAGATAAGACCCCAGCACAGGCAGTAAGTTAGTGTGTTTCTGTTCCCACTCAGTCATTTGCGCCCCTGTTATGACAAGTCCTTTATGAGGGAGGACTGTTTGCTCCATTAGTCATGTCTCTGGCTCCCTCTCTTGACGTATTTCCAGGTAACCTCACGATGATGAAATGTTAGCCTCTCCGAGCTGCCCACTAATAGCTCATCCACTGTTCTTTATTTTCCTTGGAAGTCTGCCCTGGTGGTGCAATGGTTAAACACTCAGCCGCTACCCCAAAGGACAGAGGCAGGGAACCCACTGGTGACTCCTCAGGAGAAAAGACCTGGCGATCTGCTCTCTTAAAGATTACAGCCAAGGAAACCCCGTGGGGCTGTTAGACTTTGTTCCATGGAATCACTGAGGAACTGACTCAGTGGCACACGGTCACTTCCTATTCAGGGTTGTTGTTTTGTGCTCTTGAGGGAGAACCCGCACATAGCTCATCCTCCAGTGGGTTTCAGAGGCTGCAGATAGCAGAGCAGCTGGTGGTGGATTTGAATCTCTTGCCTTTGGGTTAGCAGTGCAACTCTTTACCACTGGGCCACCAGAGAGAGAGCTGGCATGCCTGATTTCTAGGTGTGGTTCAGATAAGAAGCTGACTGGGAAACAAGACTGGGAAGGCTGAAGTCAGAATAACAAAGAAAACAGAAACCCAAACCAGTACAATGTTAGTTTGTAATTGATTAAGGAAAAAGGAAAGACTGGAAAATCCTCTTTCTCCCCAAAGGGGAGGGATACTCCATTGTTACTCACACACAGCCCTGCCCTTTGTTCTCTTGATGGCTTTACTCTCAAAGCAGAAGTACCAGGGATGTTAATTACATTAGTCTGGCCCCTGCTCCCCTGTCCTCCGCATGAATTCTCCTGAATCTCTGAGACTCTCCAGCCTGGGAGCTCAAAAAGTGGCTCATGTGTAGTTAAGAAGCAAAGTTAATTAGAATATGAAGCTTCTGGCTTCCTCTGGACAATTCCCTCTGCTTAGCACAAAAGTCAACCTTAATTGAAGCTCTGGAGCTTGTGACCTAGGGCAAAGGGAGGGAAATGAAGCTCGCCTTTGAATCACTCATCATTTCTTCAATTGTCAACCTAAAAGGATTCATGTTGCAGGGCATCTTGCAGTTAAGAGAGAGGAATACACCTCTGGGAGTTAGATCTGCCCTTGGATGCATTTCTAAACCTGTCAGCTTCATTAGTTAAAAAAGGTACCAGCGCACAGCACATGGCACTGACCTTGGATAGTAACAGCAACAAAAAAAACCATTGCCATCAAGTTGATTCTGACTCATTGAGCCTCTCCAGCAGAGTAGAACTGTTCCAGAGGATTTCAAGACACAGAAAAGACTAAATCTTTTTAGAAACAAACTGCTACATCTTTTTTTCTCTGAGGAACAACTAGGTGTGTTCAAACCTTTGGGTTAACAGCTGAGCACTCTGCCATTACACCACCAGGGCTCATTCCTTGGATGGCTGAGGTGATTTTGACTCCTAGTGACCCTAAGAACAGCTGATCACAGCCTTGCTTGATCCTGCTCCATCCTCACCCTCTCCACCTTGCTCCAGCCCACTGGAGGCCATCGTGCCTGCCCACCTCACTGAGGGCCTCAGGCACCACAGGTAAGGTGTGCAAACTGGTAGCCACTGAGGGGATTCTAACTCACAGTGACACCAGGCGCTGTAGAGTACAACTGCACTCCGTGAGGTTTTCATCATTGTGACCGTGTGGCTGCAGATTGCCAGGCCTTTCTTCCTCTTCCACCTTAGTCTAGAAGCTCTGCTGAAAACTGTTCAGTATCACAGCAACACTCAAGCCTTGACTGACAGACGAGTGGTGTCCATCTGTGAGGTGTGTTGGTTAGGAATCGAATCTGGGTCTCTCACATGGAAGGTGTGAATCCTACCACTGAACCACTACTTGAATTCTTGCCTTGGGCCCAAAAACCAGCCTGAGAATAAGGCAGACGGACAAGAAGCTTGCACCTTTGAGGAGTGGACAGATGTGTGGGTTTGACCCACCAACCTATGGGTTAGCAGTTCAGCGCGTAACCATTTGCACCACTCAAACTCCTGGACCTCGTAGGGGAGCACGGGTTTACAGGGGAGCATCCCTTCACTGCTTCCTGTTGAGTCTCAGCCTGCCAATTAAAGACTATGGTGTCCTTGTGAGAGAACACCACATCTTAGACATCATTTTAAGTTCGACAGAAGAAAAGAAGACACACTCATGTTTGGAGGAAAGATCCTCTGTCAGTAAGAATCAATGAGCTGCTCAGCTACCCCAGGACTGCACACACATCTCAAGCAGTTCGAATCCACCAGCAGCTCCAAGGGAGAAGGACGGGCAGTCTCCTCCCACTGCAACCGACAGTCTGGGAACCTGAGGGTTACTACGAGTTGGAACTCACTCGATGGCAATGAGTTTGAGTTTTGATTTTAAGTAAAGTTAAAATAAGGAAACAAACCAGGTGCCTGGGATAACAGAGTGTTTTGCATGGCACACATCAAGACTCGTGAAAGACACTCAGGGAGGGAGGGAGGGAGTAGAAAAACTGATCTAGAACCTTGTGAAATTTCTAGATTTGAAAGGCTGAAGATGGATCCAAAGCCACACAGTTAGGATATATAGTAGAGCAGGCTTCAGAATTCATCTTTAACCTCCCTGGTAGCCTGATGTGTAACATATTGGGCTGCCAAACAAAAGATCAGTAGTTCGAATCTACTAGCCGCCCCAAGGAAGAAAGATGAGCAATCTCTTCTCATAAAGATTCACAGCTTCAGTATGACATTTCCTCAGAAAGCTGAATATAGAAACTCCATATGACTCAGCTATTCCACTGCTAGGAATATACTCCAAGGAAAATAAAACTGAGACACAAATAGAGATTTGTACGCCAGTGTTCGTAGCAGCATTATTCACCATCACAAAAACATGGAGACAGCCCAAATGTCCAACCACAACAGAAAGGATTGAGAAATTGTTGTACATTCACACAATGGAATACTATGCAGCACTCAGGAGCAACAATTTTGAAAAATACTGCATAACTTGGGAGAGACTGGAGAGCATTATGCTGAGTGAACTAACTCAGTCTCGTAATGACAAATACTGGATAAGATCATTATTGTAAAAGTAGAAGGATAACCAAGAAAATGTGCATGGGGGTTCAAGGAGGGAAGGGGTAGGGGCAAAAGGGTGAGGGTGAGCAGGGGGGAAATCACAGGGTCACATAATTTGATGGGTGTAAGGAGGGAGGGTAAAGGAAATGGGAAAGATCCAGCAGGGATCTGAAAAGGCAGGGTAATGGCAGACATAGTCCAATGGTGATTAATTTTATAAAACACAATGTATGGGAATGACTGATCATAGGAAACATAATGTCAATAAAGGAAGGTGTGGGAGGGAAATCTGCATAAAAAAATAAACTCACTTATAAAACCCAAACGATTACAAAATTGGAAAAAGACATGGAAAGACCTTTCACAGCAAGACATTAGGACAGCCAACAGACACATGAAGAAATGCTCAAAATAATCTGCAGGAAGAGAGATGCAAATCAAAATTACAATCAGATGCCACCTCACCCCAGTTGTTGTTGTTATGTGCCACTGAATCATCTGTCTAACCTCAGTAGCAGTGGCAAAGTTTAACAGGACAGCAAGCAATAAATGTTGGGAGAGGATGTGGAGAGATAGGAACTCTCATTCACTTTGATGGGACTGTAAAATGGTACAACCACTCTGGAAGGCAGTCTGGGGTGTCCTCAAATTGCTGAACATAGAGATTCCATATGACCCACATATACCACTGCTTAGGAATACGCCCCAAGGAAAACAGAACTGAGATACAAATGGAGATTTGTACACCACTGTTCACAGCAGCATTATTCACATGAGCAAGAACATGGAAACAGCCCAAATGTCCATCAACAAATGACTGGATTGAGAAACTGTGGTACATTCACATGATGGAGTACTATGCAGCACTCAGAAGCAACAATTTTGAAAAATACTATATAATATGGAACAGACTGGAGAGTATTATGCTGAGGGAACTAACTCAGGCACATCAGAACAAGTGCTGCATAAGCCCATTATTGTGAAAACAGAAGGATAACCAGTGAGATGTGTATGGAGAGATGTGTATGAAGGGGAGGGAGCAGGAGGGCAGTGATGGGGAGGGGGGAAATCATGGGGTCGCAGAGTTTGGTAAGTGGAGGGAGGGAGTGAAAAAAGAAATGCAAATGAATGGAAGAAACACAATAAAGATTAAAAAAAAATTCAGGTGGTGAGCTCTGGTAGCCTAGTGGCAAGAAGCTGCACTGCAATTCAAGAGGTAAGCAGTTTGTGTTACCAATTCTACATAAATTATTTCAGAAAATAGAAGAAGATGGAACCCTCCCAGATTCATTCTATGAAGCAAACATATCTTTGATACCAAAGC
>NW_006399795.1:4043331-4044007 GCF_000299155.1 Elephantulus edwardii
TTACAATTAAAATAAAAGATTTTATTAAAAAGAAAGAAAAGCCAAGGAATAGGTCCTGTTGGCTCCTATTTTACAAATAAAGACACTGAGGACCAGAGAAGCCAACCCTACTCAAGGTTATACAGCTGGGAAGTAGGGAAGCTGAGGCTGGAATGTGAATCCGCTCAACTCGAGTCCAGGAGTTGGAATGCCGTGTGGGACTGCAGCAAACCTCACGCTCCCATACAAACAGCAATCAGAAAGAAAGCCCTGTAACTTCACTAGCAATAAAACCAACATACTGAAAATAGTACCTTTTGGGTCTGTTGGTAAAATATTTCTTTCAATGAGATTCAGTTCTGGCAAGGATGTCTTAAAACATTATCTGTGACAGGTTTCCACATGACAGCAGACAGTAAACCAGTCCACCTTTCTGGAAAACAAGTTCGCTTCCAGAGCCACAGAAACGTCCCAAGACTTCGACACAATACTTTCGGAGTCTGTTGTTGTGTAGCAATGAGCTGGAACCGCCTCATAGCGCCTTGCAGCGGGTTTTCAGAGACAGTAAATCGCATAGGAAGAAATTACTCATCTTACTCCTGTAGAGCAGCTGGTGGATTTGAACTGCCTGCCTTTGGGTTGGCAGTGCAACTCCTTATTACCAAGTGACTGTTGTTGTTGTTTACCAGAGTTAGAA
>NW_006399795.1:4044107-4053167 GCF_000299155.1 Elephantulus edwardii
AAAAAAAATATTCAGAGCAGAGCCTCCGAAACCCAATAGAGAGGGCTACAGTGTATTGAAACCGACTTGATGTCAGTGGATGGGACAGTGTAAATGCTTAACAGGTTCATCTGCTAAATGAAAGGTTATAGGTTTGAGTCAGATACCTAGAAGCACCTCAGAAGAAAGACCTGGTGATCTATGGTCAAAAAAAGCAGCCTTAGAACATGCTATGGACACAGCTCTACTCTGACACCCCTGGGGTCACCAGGGCTCAGAGGTGACTTGACAGCAACTTTTAAAAAAAAACTTTTTCTCACAACAAATCATCCAGCTACTAGTAAGACACAAGGCACCATTTTTGTTTCCAGTTTTTTTCTTTGTTGTTGTTTAAAAACATGATGCATCTCCATTTTGCTGTTGTTGTGGGTGCCATTGAGTTGGCTCCCTACATACAACAGAAAGAGCCCCGGCCTGACCCTGCGCCCTCCCCACAGTCCCTTCTGCATTTCCAGGCCATTCTCTATTGTGTCAATCCAGCTTGATGAGGATCTTCATTTTAGCCAAGTCTAATCCTGCCCCTCAAGAGAGTCCCATAGGGTAGAAGTCTCTGGTGACATATGACAGAAACCAGCACTAGAATGACTCTCATTATGACAAGGTTGGTCTGTGTGACTTGAAGAAAACAGTATGAGTGAGTGGCCTCCACGACAGACCATGAAAGACTGCAACTCGCCTTGGGTTCACTCTCCCTCTCTCTCTGTCTTTCACACTCTCACTCTGGGGTTAGCCGGCAGAGGCTGTGTCATGAGGACACGCAAGTAGTTCTACGGAGCGAGGCCCAGATGGCGAGGAACTGGCCAACAGCCAGCTGAGGACTGCTAACAATATCCTGGAAGGCATCTCCAGCCCCAACATTCACAGCCCCAGCTGATGACTGCAACCTCGTGAGAGGCTCTGGGCCAGAAGCACCCAGCTAAGCTGGATCTCTGAGCCACAAGAACGGTGAGATGATAGATGGTCCCTGCTTAAGTCACCAAGTTATAGGCTGATTTGTTACAGAGCAATTTTGTTACACTAACATCCTGCTCATAACTGCTACGTTCCTCCCTGGGTGCCCCAGCACCTGTCCCTTGTCTGGAAAAGCAGAGGGCCCACCAATACTATGAGTGAACTACAAACAAAAAAACTCCCCTCTATTTGTCTGAGGCAGATGCATTTCTAAAGAAATGGTAATGCATTTAGTGGAAGAAGCCACGCTAAAGACCACATATCACCTGACTCCATTTTTAATGAAATGTTCAGAATAGGCAAGTCCATCAAGGTAGAAAGATTAGTGGCTGTCTGGTGGCCCAGTAACCAATGATTCACACTGCCAGCCAAAGGCAGATGGTTCAAATCCACCAGCTGCTCTGTGAAAGACAGATAATCTTCTGTGCCTATTTGTTGTTGCTATTCCAAGTCAGAACCAACTCATACCTGACCCTCCAGCAGGCTTTCAGAGGCTGTAAATCACATGGAAGCAAGGTGCCCATCTTTCTCCCCTGGAGCAGGTGCTGGATTCAAACCATGTGTCTCTGGGTTGACAACAAAACCCCTTATGACTGGACCACTGGAGCTCCCTCAGAGGGGTTTTGAGGGTCTGTTATTTCAGGAATGGATGACCAGTCCTACTTTTTCATTCTGTCTTAGTCTGATAGCTTCTCTGAAACAAGATCATAATTAATTGTGAATCATACTACATTATGGATAACACAGCATCTGAACACCTGCTGGAGCTCTGAGTCGGTTCTGACCACAGAGAGCTGAGTTTTGAGTTGAGGGCTTGCAGGAAGGGTAGCAAGGGAGTGATGCGAGGAGTGGTTGCTAATGGGCACAGGGTCTCCTTCTGGGTGATGATGAAAATATAAAATTGATTATGGTGATGGCTGCACAACTCTATTAATACATTAAGACCCATTGAGTTGGACATTTTCAAGAGGCGAGCTGTGAATTATATCACAAAGGAGGTAGAGAGGCATGAAGAGTCTCTCAGGGTGAATTAAGGCAATGCAGTTAGATTTGAGTCACTGACCACGAAGAGACACAAGTCCTAGTGCCTTGATTATGTTCCTGCTAACTCAAAGACTCCTAGATTCATACCCTACCTAGGAGTGGGGCGTAGAGGTCATTGCTTCCTCTGGTGTGCACACATTGCTTCCTGTGGACATAGAGGAGAATGGTTTTCAGTGACCAACCCAGCCACCTGGAGCCTGATCACTGGGGTCAAACTGGCATCAGAAGCTGTATCATCTTGAGCCTCTAGATGCAGAAGAACTGGAGACCAGAAGCTATGTTCACCAGGGAGGGGAAGTCATGTCCAGGGAAGGCTGCCATGGAGGCCAGTGAGTCCTGGGTAAAAATGGGGCGGGGGGGGGAATTGGGAAACCCCTTTCCCAGAGACAATGATACCTGGAGACCTCCCCTCCCTCTCCTAGGAGGATCCTAACACCCCTGCCCCACTAGTGCTTCCTTTCAGAAGTGAGCTCACATACTGCGAGGAAGCAGAGGGTGAGAGCAGGCCTGGCCACCATCTAGGTGTGTGGACTAAAGTAAATTCCTTAACCTTTCTGTGTTTCCATTGCCCTATCCTCAAATGAGCACTCTCAGGAGTATTTCCACAAAACCCACCACTGGACGAGCCACCATGGCATCAATCCTGACTCACAGTGACCCCCACATTTACAAAGCAGAAATCAGCTCCATAGGGTTTCCAAAGCTGTGACCTTTTGGAAGTAGACTGCCAGGCCTTTTCTATGAAGCACCTCTCTACGAGATCACTCTGTTAATGGCTTGGTTAGCCGAAGAGGACTTCACTGTGTCATCCAAGGACTCTGGTATTTATTATATAGGACTGTAATAAAGAGAAATTAATTGAGCATTTCAAAATGCCCGGAAGACTGTATAGTGGGTGCTATGAAAGTCTTTGCTATTATTATAATGATGGTGATTAGACAGAGACAGCTATCATAATGAGGCTGGCAGTACTGAAGGACAATGTTGCTAATTGGACCCACAGAAGACAAAACTGGCCTGACACGTGCCTCGACTGGAGCTGCTTGTGTTCATTCTCAAAGTGAGGGGCCCGGGCTGTTTAGGTGGGAGTTGTACGTCAAAGCCCACCTCTGGCCCAGGCTGTACCTTTCCCACCTCTACCTCGCAGAGCCAGGTGTGCCCTCCACACCTTCTCTGTGAAGGAGATGTGGCTGGCCATTGGAACTCCTCTTTTTTAGCTTCTAGAGTTGAGACCCACCACGAGCAGCAACGACCCATGGCTGATTCCTGCCGAGGTCAGACATGCTACTTCTCTCCAATTTTTCTATCTATTACTGTGCCAGGATCCTTCTGATGGCACTCTACTTCTCTGCTGGGTTCAAAACTTGTTGCAGTGGTCACAGAGAATTCACAGACAATATTCATAACCATGGAGGTTTACCTCCAATTGCCCCAGTCACTGTATCAACCCATCTCATGCGGGGTCTTCCTAAGGTTCCCATTCAGGATCAGGAACAACTCAGGACACAGTGCTTTGAGGACAGCCCATTCTGAACCATGCCCATGGGCAGGCCTCTTTCTGGTTCTTGGTCCCTCAGGACCTTGGTTCCCTCTGGCCTTTATCCTGCTTGGACAAATGTTGCAAAACTCTTAGCTCCTCTGCCAGTAAGTGCCTGGGGACACCTCACTCTACCAGGAGGCAATGATCTGGCCGTGCTCAGCACCCTGACATCAAAGGTGAGCAAGCGTAACTTCCCACTCCTCTAGGAAGCTTCCTGCCTCAAGGGACTCAGCTCTTCATTCCTCTGTTAGCTAGCACACCCACCATAACAGCCTAACCCACAGGGATCAGGAAACGCACCATGCTCTTATGCCAATCTCCTGCCTCTGCGGCTACCGTTTCTCTGCCACCACTCCTCATTACCTTTCGGTGTCTCTGATATGCCAACATTCTCTTCTCTCTCTTTCTCTCTGTGTATCTCCTGGTTCTAGGAGATTCTCAACACAGGGAGCCCCAAGTCCAAAGGACACATTCTCTATCTGTCTCTTTTTGGTAGTAACGAGATCCCCTTTCTTCTACCTCTAGGGAGGTCTGGTAGCCTAATAAGTAAGGAGTTTTGCTGCCAACACAAAGGCAGGCAGTTTGAATGCACCAGCTCCTCTGCAAAAGGATGGACAATCTCCTCCCAGGTGACTTAGTCTTGGAAAACCCACTGTAGGGTCAGCTGTCTATCAGTTCCACTCTACAGCACTGAATTGTCGCGTTTCGCCTCTAGGATGACTTCTTTGAAGCTGTGGAGTCGCAAACCTGGCCAATCCCCTTATTAGGGTTTCACATACTTCTTTGGTAAACAAGTGGTCTTTCTGCGTTTATTTAGTGCCACATTTTTGTGCCAAACCAAAGTTTCGGTCATTTAAATATAGAGAATTGAAAGGGCACTATTAAAATACATAGGGAGCTCTGGAGGCTGCCAGCACAAAGGTTTTGTTGTTGTTGTCGAGTGGCCTGTGACCCACAGTGATGCTATGGACAGCAGTTCTGAAACCTGCCCTGTCCTGAGCCAGTCTCACTGATTCCAACACACCAACTCCAACTGCCCCAGTCACTGTATCAACCCGTCTCATCTGGGTCTTCCTCTCTTGCGCTGTCCCTCCACCCTTCCAAGCATGATGTCCTTCTCTAAGGACCGGTCCCTCCTGACCACAAGCCCAAAGTATGTGAGATGGAGCTTCAAAATCCCAGCCTCCAAGGAGAAACTTGGTTTCACCCTCTTCAAGACAGACCTATTTGTTTTCTTGGTGGTCCATGGTATGTTCAAGACTCTTCTCCAGCACCACAACTTGACGGCATCGATTCTGTCATCCTTAGTTATTGTCCAGCTCTCTGATGCATAACAACTATTTGCAAAGACCATGCACCTTAGTCTCTAGACTTAACATCACTACTTTTCAATACTCTGGAGAGGACCCTAACAGTAGACTTCCCAGCACAAAAGTACAGAATTCGAATCCACCACCTGCTCCGCAGAAGAAAAATGGACACTCTCTTCCTGTGTGACTTACGGCCTCTGAAAATCCACTGGAGGATCAGCGATGGGTCAGTTCTGACTCAATGGTGAACAACAGCCATTAAAATACGTAGACTCCTTGGTCAGTACAAACAGTTAACACACGGCAACTGAAACACAGGAACCTTGAATTAACACACAGTTAACTTAAAGGGCGGAAGTTCAAGTTCATCTTGCTCAGCAATCTACTTCCAAAAAAATCAGCCATTGAAAATCCTATGTAGAACAAGTCTGTTCTACACGCATGGAACGATCAGGAGTTACAATCAGTTCAACATTGACTGGTCTTATTAAACTAGGTATTTCTTTATTGTCACAATTGTGATTTATGTCTTATTCCTCCTACTGTTTTGTTCTAATTCACATTTTTTGTTTTTTTCAAGCTGGAAATAGTGTGCTGAGAGTAGCGGAAACCACAGAGAAAACACAGACATCTTCCCAGAGTATCTGTTTGACTTCATAATTAGGAGAAAACATTCTGTATAGTAAAATAAACATGAGTATATCATGGAAGAGAATGAAAAATTTATATTTGTGTTAAAAATAAAACTTGAGGCTTCAAAGCAAGGCCATGCTTGGAGTGGGCTAGGCAAGCGCTGAGATCACATTCCCTCTCCTCTGACAGAGTGTGGGTGGGAAAGTCAGAGAAGCACGGCTCGAACAGGGTCAAGGTCACTGTCAGCCACTCAGCCATCTCCCTCCATCATCACTACCCATGTGCATGCAGCACAAGGCTCCTGGCACGGAGCACAGGGATCCAGGCTGGAAACACCCACCATGCTGCTGCTGCTGCTCCCAGGCCAGGGGCCAACCCACAGTCCACTGCCACAGCCAAGGCCACTGGAGGGCAGACCTCAACGAGTAATGAGTCTAGAGACAACTCATATCTGACTTTAACATCACTTTCCGGGGAAGACAGGAAATGACCTGGACAAAAATCTGTCCCCAGGTCTCATCCCTGATGCTGTTGACGGCCGCATGTATGCAGAGAAGAGCTACTCCATAGTGTTTTCAAGGCTGGAACCTTCTGGAAGCAAATATGCAGGTAAATCTTCCAAGATGCCTTTGGCTTATAGTCAGCACCTAATTAACCATCTGTCCCCCAAAGACTCCACTCTGGCGCCCTGAACACCTTCAGTTCTTAATGGGTTGGAGCAAGCTGAAAAACTAAACTCTCTGGCTTGGAGATATAGATGAGGAAAAGGGTCATTCATAGAGAATCAAGTAAGATAAAAGGTTAGGGAACCTTACCACAGAATACAGACCTTAGTGACACAGGCTAAGGAGATCGGTAACCTATTTGCTTCTCCCAAGTGAGCCCTCAAAGATTCGTCCACCCTGTCAATTAATAGGTTACTGAATGATTTCTTGTCTTCATGAAGTGAGCTCTGGTAGCCTAGTGGTAAGGAGCTATGCTGCCAACCCAAAGGCATGTGGTTTGAATCCACCTACTCTGCGGGAGGCGGAGGGGCAATCTTCTCCCATGCAATTTACAGCCTCTGAAAACCTGCTGGAGAGTCAGCTATGCATCAGTCCTGACTCGACAATGCCTAACAACAACAAGCCATGATGCCCATCAGTTTGCCATACTGTTTGGTTGCTCTGATGCTGGAATCTCTGCCACGGATATTTCTACTACAGGCACGGTCACCTGTGGGCGACAGGGTCCAGCGAAGCTTCCAGAATAGTCTGCACTGCTGAGCCAAAGGCCTCACAGCCACTACTGCTCAAATCCATGTCACTGGGGGAGACAGGCGGGCAGTCTCCTCCCATGAAGATCTGTAGCCTTGGAAACCCGAGGGAGGATTACTGTGAGTAGGAGCTTAATAGCTGTGAGTTGAGTCCAGTTTAAGAAAGATCTGATAATCTGCTTCTGAAAAAAAAAATCAGCCAATGAGAAATCTATGGGTCACAATAGAATACTGCCTAATAGAGTGCTGGAAGATAATTCGCCTAGCTAGACGGTGTGTGGAATACACAGTGGCTGTGACAATGGACTTGCACATATCAGTGATCTTGAGGATGGCACAGGACGGGGGAAACATCAGGTTCTGTTGGCCCTGAGGTCACGGACAGCTAGTAACAGCAAACTTCCACAGCAACTCAACATAAGAGGTCCTGTCACCTCAATTTACAGTTGAGGATTCTCAGAGAGGTTTAATAACTCATAATAATCTACCTGGTGAGTGTCAAGGCCAAGCTTTGAACTTGCATCTGTCTCATTCTAAAGCCCTTGCTTTGGTCACTAACACCAAGCTTCCTGTCTATGTCCTTTTAATACACATCACCCTGCTCTGTGCTGCCCATTGGGAACATCACACACACCTTTAAGAAGCTCCCATTTCTTAGATGTTTTGCACCTAATTTAAAAATAGCCCATACTTCACCACTGGTCTCCCAATAACACCAATGGGGTCTATTATTAAAATAATCTTCTTCCAGAGCAATGTTATATGCCAGAGGTGACTCATAGCTGACCCTCCAGCAGGTTTTCAGAGGCTGTAAATCCCTAGGAGGGAATGGGCCATCTTTCTCCCTTAGAGCAGTTGGTGGATTTGATTCGCATACCTTCGGGTTGGCAGTGCAACTCCTTACCCACTAGGCCACCAGAACACCCTCACCAAACAACAGGGAAGCAGTATTCTTGACCTGATAATCTGGCTCCTAGACTCAGGACACTTCTAAACATAAGAAAGGTTTTTAATGAAATTCTATGAGAGGGATGGCTGAAGGGAAATACTGGGGGGTTTTGGTGTTTTTCCCGCCTTAGAAGAAATTTCTAAAGAAGCAGATCATTCGAACTGGAGATCCGAGGTCAGTTAACTTCCTTCTCAGACATCCTAAACCAGCAGTAAAGAGGAAAGCACACAGATTCAGCACCCCCTTTGTGCCTGATTTCTGCTCCTTCATGTGAGACTACATAGGAAGCCCTTAAGATCAAAGTGGAGGCCACATTACTCTGCTGTTGTTCTAGTAGTGACCACATTCATTCCACTCATTGCAAGTTCACATGTGCAGAGTGACCCACAGGATTTTCAAGGCAATGACTTTTCAGAAGCAGATCGCCAAGCCTATGCTCTGAGGTACCTGTAAGTGGGTTTGAATAGTGAACTCTTCAGGTCATAGTCAAGAACTTAACTGTTTGCATGAGGGCTACAAAAGTAGGTGCCAAGAGCGGCAGATGAAGCTGTTGCCAACATGCTACGGTCCTGTCCCTGCAATCTTCGGGACACCCATACAGTTGCCACAGTCACCCCAAACTGCATTAAGCAGTGTCTGGCTGTAGAGAACACCTGAAGAATTCCGGACCCAGAACGTACCACTGCTCTTGCGGCTCTTGCTTGGGTTCTGACAAGTCCACTCCAACTCACAGTGAACAGAAGAAAACATAACCTGGGTTTGCACCAGCTTCACAGTCATGGCTAGGTTTAAGGCCATGGCTGCGGTCACTGTATGAGGCCACCTTGTTGACAATTTCTCTCTTTTTTTTGCTGACCCTCTACATTACCTTCAATATGAGTTGAGGCTCAGTATCAAGAAAACAAAGATTCTTGTCCCTGGACCCTACCCTGAATCTACCTATCAGGATGGATGGTAAAGAGGTTGAGATTGTTCACAGCTTTAGTTTGCTTGGCTCCACAGTCAACATTCTTGGCACCAGTAGCCAGAAAATTAAAGATGTATTGCGATGGGAAAGTCTACTGTTAAGGACCTCTCCAAAGTGCTGAAGAGCAATGGTGTCAGTCTGGAGACTAAGGTGCACCGGATACAGGCCATGGTCTTTGTCATTACTTGCTATGCATCAGAGAGCTGAACAATGACTTAGGATGATAGAAGGAGAATTGATGCCTTTGAGCTGTGGTTTTGGAGAAGAGTATTGAATATATCATGGACTGCTAAGAGAACAAATAGGTTCATCCTGGAGAGGGTTAAACCAGGCTGCTCCTTGGAGGCAAGGATTCTGAAGCTTCGTCTGACA
>NW_006399795.1:4055797-4064411 GCF_000299155.1 Elephantulus edwardii
GGGATAACTGGGATGGGAGTGTCAGAGACAGTGCGATTGGCACAGGACAGAGCGGAGTTTAGGGCTGTTGTACATAGGGTCGCTATGAGTCGCAGGCAACTCGACGGCACATAACAACAACAACAACAACAACAACTGTTGCATTAACAGTGCAATCCCTTACCGCTAAGCCATCAAAGCTCCCTCTAAGCCTAGAAAAATTTATATGCCTCAAATGCCAGTTACAGTGTTTTGAAAGTTTTATGTTTTCTCTCTCCAGCGTCATTTCTAGGAATGATAGAAGAATTGATGCCTTTGAGCTGTGGTGCTGGAAGAGAGTATTGAATATGCCCTGGACTGCTAAGGGAACAAATAGGTTCATGCCAGAGAGGGTGAAACCAGGCTGCTCCTTGGAGGCAAGGATTCTGAGGCTTCATCTGACATACTCTGGACATGTTGCAAGGAGGGACCAGTCCTTGAAGAGGGACGTCATGCTTGGGAGGTTGGAGGGACAAAACAGAAAAGGAAGACCCTCGATGAGATGGATTGATTCCTTGACCGGGGTATGGGGGGATAGGTGTGTCAGAGACAATAAGATTGGCACAGGATAGAGCAAGTTTTAGGGCTGTTGTACATAGGGTCACTATGAGTCACAGACGACCCGACAGCACATAATAACAGCAACAACATGTGTGTGTGTGTGCACGCGCGCACAACATAAACTATCTGACAGTAGAGACGCTTGAGAAAATGATGTCCCTGTTTTAGGGCACTGCCACTGCCACTGTCCCTGGGTGGCACAGTTTACTACTAACTTAAAAGTTGGAAATTCAAACCTACACAGGGCATCATGAAAGAGACACCTCACAGTCTCCTTTCCTAAAGATTACATTCAAGAAATCCCTGTCCTACCTTGTAACACATGAGTTCCTTAGGAGTCAGAACTCGATGGCAATTCTTTGGTTAGTTTTTTTCCTGACACTGAAAAGGATGACTAGGTAATAAAGCGACATGGGAAAACGCTAATGGCCTACTGTTAAGGGGGAAAAGCAAACCATAAGAAGGCATGGCCACTAATTACAACTAACGTACAAATGCCTGTATAAAGTGGAAAGTATTCCCAACTGAGCAGAGGTTGTGTTGGGACAATAGCAAATCACTTATTTACGGGACGCCTATCATATACTTCCTTACTGAATAAGGAAGACAAAGACGTAGTGAGACTTTTTAATTATAGTGTTTGGTCAAGAGTACCGAGAATCCCATGGACTGCCAAAGTAACAAACAAGTTGGGAAGAAGTGCAACCAGGCTGCTCCTTAGAGGCAAAGATGGTGAGACTTTGTTTCATCATTCGTTGGACATGATATCAGGAGGGGCCAGTCGCTAGGAAAAGCCATTATGCTGAGAAAGGCAGAAGGCAGAAGACTCGCCTTTTGAGGAAAACCCTCAATGAGATGGATTAACAACGGGCTCAAGCATCCCAGAGATCCTGAGGCGGGTGCAGGAAGGACAAGGTTCAGATCTGCTGTTCACAGGGTTGCTCTGAGTCAGAATGGATTTGACAGGACTGACCACCACCACCTCTGTAAACCGTGTCCTTTACAGACTGCGTGCACGTCCGTGCTGCTGTGTGCCTGGGGCCTTATAATGAATATATGATTCCCTGGAGACTAATGGAGCAGCAGTGGGCTCGAGTGTGTCAGAAAGGGTGAGGCTGGCACAGGCTAGGACAGTGTTCACCTCTGTTGTTCACAAGGTCGCTATGCGTCATACTTGACGACACCGAACAACAAAACAACAATGGAGTACAGATTGTTATTCTCCTGCTACCAGTAGGATTTAAACTCCAAACAGTTAAGGAACGTACCTAAAATCAGGTAAATTAAAACGTGACTGAGAATAAACCCATTTTATTCCTCCATATGGCACCCTCCTCCTGGACCTCCTGCCCACCCCGCCCTGCCCGGCCTTGCACAAAGGACTTTGCAAATCACAGGGCAGACATGGTGCTTCGAGACTGATACAAAGCAAAGAATGTCCCACCATCAAAACAGAAGAGGCCCAGACTCTCCCCTTCACCTCTTCAGTCCAGGCCTGTGATAGACTCCCTGGAGATTCCATAAGTAGGGGACCCTCAAACCTCTCTCACCAGCAGCAGCCCTAACCCAGGTTCAAGGAGACAGTCATGGCCTCCAGGGGAAGCTGTTTAGCCCCAACAGTCAACAGAGTCCTGCTCCCCTCTGTCCTGGGAAGTTGGGGAGGGAGAAGAAACACCAGGCTTCAGGCAGGCTGGAGAGGGAACTGGAGCAGAGAAGGGGGCTGGGGAGAGGCAAACGGGGTGGGGGTGGGACAGGAAGAGATAGAGGGGGCCCCTGAGGAAGAGAAAGGGAAGAGGAAGAGAAGAAGGCCCTGGTGGTTCTCTGAGGGCAAAACTTCAGCCCTGGGAACCCAGGAGGGGCTGTGGAGAGGTGTGGGAGCGTAGCCCAGACTGCAGCTGATACTAAAGTGACTGACAGCTCACAAAGTGGAGGAAGCAGGAGGCTAAGATCTTTATCCAAGGGGTGCCTCAGCTATCCGAACTGCATTAAGGAACAGCTGGAGGAAGAGGGTGGAATGGTCTCTCCCAGCTAGTGCTGAGCTTTTAAGAATTGGGCTGCTAACTGAAAGGTGGGCCGTTTGAACCCAACTTCTACTACAAAAGAGAAAGATTATTACAGCCGTGGGCACCTCAGGGACAGTGCTAATTTTCCCTGTAGGGTTGCTATGCCTTGGCCTGGACTCAGTCAGTAGGGGAGTTTGGAGTGGGGCGCAGCAGGACAGCAGAGACCTGGCTTAAGTCACCAAAGCAAGTTTGGAGCTCAGCATCTTGCAGAAAATGGGGAAACACATGCCTGTCCGTTTGCTGCAGGTTGAATGATGTCCTCTCGCTCCTTAAAGATGTACCCCAACCCCAAATGGGAACTTGGGAAAGGGTCTTTGTAAAGTCTGTAGGTGAAGGATCTCAAGTTCATCTTGGATTATCCCACTGGGCCCTAAATTCAGTGACAAGAGTCTTTGTGAGACAGAAGACATCAAGGAAGGGACCAGGCGGAGATGCGGCCCCCAGACGCTGAGGGAGACAGAGAGGGATGTTTGCCTAGAACCCTGGACGCGTTGATTTTGGACTAAGTGCCTGTTGTTCCAAGCCAGGGACAGCAGTACCAGTCTGCAGTACTTTGCCACAGCCATCCTAGAAAAGGAATAAACCGTTTGGCCAGGATGAGAATCTCAACCCCACTCACGCTCTTTCTTCAGCTTCCCCTTCAGCTCATCCCCCAGCTCTGGCTAGCATTTTACCTAAATGGAAGGTAGTTTCCCCTCAATATGAGAATATGAGTGGAACAGAAGTGAACGGGCACCCCACTTTAGAAACTGCACACCCATCACTTGACTCCCCCTCCCTCTGTCCTGGGAAGCACCTTGGGCAGGTACAGCCCTGACCTGGGGACCTGGGTCTTGGATGGTGAGGCTGGTTGGGGGTGGGGAGCCTCTCAGCAGGTGGAGGGAAATTTTCACTGCAGCTGACCCCACCTTGGGGGCGGGGAAGCTAGGGTAAGTGGGAACTCTGCGGACCCAAGGGGCACATGACAGGTCTTGCTTGAGTGTGACACCCAGAAAGTTAAGAGAATTTGGCTGCAAAGAAAGAGGGGATAAGGAGGGAGGTTCCTGGGGATTTTTTTTTCCACCTTGAAACTGGCAACATTTCTGATATGATTATGGGGGATTTCCATCAACCAAATTAAATGAAATTCCGTTCTAGTGTCAACTTGCAATGAGAGAAGTTAGAGTATGGCAACTTTTGCCACTCACCTACAGTGTCTGCCTCCACTCACTCCCAAATAAGACACACTCAGGCCAACCTCTGGGCAACTGACAATTGCCAACCCCTCCCCCACCTCACCAGCTCCGACTGTCCAGGCACAGCCCAGCCATCCATTCTGGAACTCTCCAGCCAATAGCTTTGCTGGGAAACAAGCTTGTCCCCCAGGGAGAGGTCGAGGCATCCCTCCTGGCTGAAAGAGTTTTTCTGAGGTCCCACACTAAGTAAACACGTGGTGGGGCCCCACACCCCACCAGGAGACCCACAGCCGCAGCTGGCCTCGAGGGAGGGAACTGCTCTCTAAACAAAAAGGGTTTTGAAAAACAACCCAGCTGAAGGCGAATTGCTTCATAAGTTGCACATTCACTTCTCCCTCCAACTTTGCAAATGAAGAAAAACAAGGTGAAGCAGGAACTGGCCCCTCTTGCCCCTACCTCCACTGCTACCCTCTCTGAACTCCTCCATAACAGTGAGCGAGTCTATGGAGGCTGGTCTCGGATTATTTGAGATCTGTCTGTGTTCTGTGCCTGCTCTTCGTCCCTCCCTGTCTGCCTGCCTGGTTCTCAGCTCAGTCGCTGGTCCCAAGTGGGAGATCAGTGAAGAGTAAGTGGACCAGAGCAAGAGAAAGGGCTCGAAGCCCGGGCATAAGGCAAGGAGGAGACATGCTGGGAGTCATTGTGGGCCAGGGTATATGCTGCCAAATGCAGCTCATGCTACTCAAAGGGAAGCAGTACCTCCAGGTACACCTCTAAACTCCTGTCCTGATTCCTGAAATACCTACGTTACATCTATGTATCTACAGTCTTAGTATGACCAGCACTGTCTATATTACATCTACATATCTACAGTCTTAGTATGACCAGCACTGTCTCTAGGCACAGCTGAGACGATGGGGGTGAACTGGTTCTCTCTGGAGGGAAATCAGCCTTCTGGGTTTTAAGGGTGCTGCCCACTCCCTACTCTGATTAAAATGTCTAATGTCCCTTCCAGGAGAACACCAAGTGAGAATGAACACCAGGGGGTGCTCAAGCAATCCTCTCAGGAGCCCGAGGTGTTTAATCCGCAGGGGGTGGCAATTTGTGCTCAGAGAGAAGTGAGGTAAATTAGTTTGTATCTCAGGCATCCTGGCCATCAAACCTTACACACTGCACAGGAGCCTCAGCTGTCAGTGAAACCCCATATATGGCAGAACCCCAGAAGTAGCTGGTGGAAAAATTTATCAGAGACTGTATTCCCATCAAGCAACCATGAGATATCTATTAGGAAAAGTCAACAGGCAACAACATCTGGAGATCAGCTAGATACCCAGGAGTCCAAATGAGCCAGGTTTGAATCCTGGGCCTGCAATTTAAACACTGGATGGGGTAAGTGACTTCAGAGCTTTAGTTTCCTCAAATGTAAAATAGTAACAATGTCATTTTGTTCCTCCTGTTGTTTAACTGAAAACACCCATGTGAATCGATTGATTCTTTGGAAGGAGGGGAGTCCCTATTATTCCGTTTGCTTGACCAGAACATCAAGGTAGTAGATGAATGCCAGCAGCATATTAACCCTAGGTTTCAAAGACCCCTGGGGAGCAGTGAGTTTTCCTCTTGAAGAATCCCCAAGAGAGGAATGTCTCCCTCTCTTTCAGACATCCACAAACCACTGTGCAAGGCCTGACAAGACAGAGTGTAAGGTCCTAGGGACCCCAAGTGAAACACGCTCTGCAAAGTCCTGAAGGATCAGTGGCCTAGTGGCAAGACGCTGCACTACAATCCCAGAGGTATGCGGTTCAAATCCACCAGATGCTCTGCTGGAGAAGGAGGGAGCAATCTCCTCCTGAACCAGTCAGATCGGATTTGACGGTACACGTAAAAATAATACAATAAAAATTAAAAAAAAAAACACAAAACAACAAAGTCCTGAAGGATCAGAGACGTGCAAAGCCTTCCTTCACGGAGCTGATGGGAGAGGTGGTGGCCACTCCATCAAAGGGCCTGAGTATTCCATTAGCAAACTGGGCATCGTGGGGAACCACGTCAGGATCCTCGTTTCCCTTAGGACAGCCCCAGTCTCTCTCCTCTCCAGGACGTCCCTGGTCCAGTCCTTGCTCTCTGTCTCTCCACCTCCCCTCCAGGACAGAGAGCAATACGCCCACCCTGGTTCCCACGAAAAGTCTCCCCTGTTCCACTCTCCTCGAATTCAAAGAAAGAGGCGGATAGGAGGAAGTCTAAATAAAAACAGAAAATTAGATTAAAAAAAAAAAAAGAAAAAGATGAGAGTTTCATTCAGGCTAAATTACGGGTAAGAGCATTAAAAAGGCCCGGAAATGCAAAGCTGGAGGCGGTTTTGCCGCCGTAACCCCGGCTCAGCCGCAGATCCGGGGGCTGATGTCGCCTGCCCGGCTGCAGCAAACACGCGGAGGGCGGCCCAGGCGGAGATGCAGAGGGGTCACCTCGCCCTCAACCGGGACCCCCTGCTGCTGGACCCCGGGAGGGTGCGCAGGGCTTGGCCCAAGGGAGCTGTGCGCCCCTGTCCCTCGGCCTCGATGGGCGCACTGGAGCCGCCGTGGGGCTGAGAGCGCAGCCTGAGCCCCGAATCCGGGCAGGGAGTTCGGCTCCGGCCGCCGGGACTCCGGGTGGGAGCGCGCTGGGCGCCACCGCTCGGCGCTTCTCCGGTCCGGGCGCGCTCACCCGGACGGCGGCTCCTGTCCCAGTGTGCACCCCTCTCCCCGAGGCACGGAGGGTGCACGGCGTGGAGCGGAAACATAAGGCTCCCCAAATCAGCCCCAGCTGCAGTCCAGGTGGCCCAGCCTGGGGTACACTTCTCGCTGAGGTCCCTAAACACAGGAAGGGCGCACAGGGCTAGCGCACGGGGCTGTGCGCGCCACCTTTCCCAGCGCTCGGGGACCCTCCCGCGAGCCAGACTCCCCAAACTCCAACCTGGTTCTCTTTCCTTCACCTCCCCAAAAGCAGCCAAAAGTTAACGCTTACCGGTTGGGACGCGGCTGGCGGGGCTGCGGCTCGGCCGGTGGCCGCTGGAACTAGAGTGCCGGGCGGGCGCGAGCTGGCCTCCAGGGTGGGAGGCGGGGCGGCCGGGGGCGCCCCGCCTGCTGACAGCCGCACACCCCACTTCCCACTGTTTCCTTTTTACTAGCAACAGGAAAAACAGCTCCTCTTGCCGCCTCGCCCGCTCCCCACACCCTCTGTGCTCAGAGGGCCCGTAGCTGGTGTCTCTTAGGAAGACGATGAATCTTGCCCTTTTCAAAATTGGTTTTTTCTACGAAGGCAAAGAACCAAATCAAGACCCTGTTGTTGTTGGGTGCAGTGGAGTCAGTTCTGAGTCACAGAGATAAGAACTTCTAAACCCCTCAGCTTCTGCATCCACACACCTCAGAATTTCTCCAATGGCCCAGAAAGGTCGGTGGGCGGGAGAGTGGGAGGCGAGGGCGGTAATTGGAGTTCAAGGCGAAGGTGTTTGTGTGAAGGCCTCTGAGGCGCCGCTGTGTGCAGTGTGTATTAGCCATGGCGGTTTCCACCGCCAGTCGTGCAAGTTAAAACGAACCGTTTTGTATTTGAGAGCCTCCGTGGGTCAAGGCAGACTGTGTGATCCCTCAAGTATAGAAAGAGTAGAAATGGAAAAAAGGGAGGGGGAAGACAAATCTCACCACAGTCAGTTTTCATCAGTGGGAGCAAGGAAAGAGCGATTGGAATTTTCACGTAGTGCTGTCGTGGGCCCAGTAAAAGATCAATGAGCCTGACTTGCATTTTTGAACTGATTTTATACTGAAAGTTAAGAAAAAGATGCTTCGATGGCCGTGTCAGGTGTTTGGACAGGGGCTTTGTTTCAGTACTTGGGGTAGGTACTGGAGACCGGTCCTTGGAGAGGGACATCATGCTTGGGAGGGTGGAGGGATGGTCCAGGAGGGGAAGGCCCTCTATGAGGTGGGTTGATTCAGTGACTGGGGTAATCGGGATAGGGGTGTCAGAGACAGTGAAATTGGCACAGGACAGAGCAGAGTTTAGGGCTGTTGTACATAGGGTCGCTATGAGTCGCAAGTAACTCGATGGCACATAACCACAACAACTGGTGGCCTAGTTATAAGGGGCTGCGCTGCCAACCCAAAGACACGCGGTTCAAATCCACCAGCTGCTTCGAGGGAAAAAGATGGGCAGTCTCCTCCCGTGTGATTAACTGCCTCTGCAAACCCACTGGAAGGTCAGCTGTGAGTTAGTTCTCACTCAATGACACACAACAACAACAACTACAACTACAGTTTTCTGGAGACACAGACATTCAAGGCACCAAAGGAGCACCCTAAAGGCCAAGGCTGAGGTTGCCTGGTGTGAGGGAGGTGAATTGAGGAGGTGCTAGTAGAGGCGGTGGACAAGTGTACTGGCTGCTTAAGTGACAATATTGTCATTGTTGTTGTGTACCGTTGGGTCAGAAAGGGTCCACAGCTGACCCTCCGGTGGTTTTTCAGAAGCAGTAAAACACAAGATAGGAGATTGTCCATCTTTCTCCTGTGGGAAGTGGGTGGATTTGAACCATGCATCTTTGGGATGGCAGTGCAGCTCCTTGTCACTAGGATACCAGAGCTTCCTTTAAATGACAATAGGCCTTTAAACTCCTCCTGCATGAGGTAGTAGATGAGCCAGTCATTGTTACTGTTGTTGTTCTTATGTGCCATCGAGTCATTTGCGACTCATAACGACCCTATGTACAACAGCCCTAAACTCTGCTCTGTCCTGTGCCAATCGCACTGTCTCTGACACACCCATCCCGATTACCCC
>NW_006399795.1:4064511-4065685 GCF_000299155.1 Elephantulus edwardii
GCTAAGAGAACAAATAGGTTCATCCTGGAGAGGGTTAAACCAGGCTGCTCCTTGGAGGCAAGGATTCTGAAGCTTCGTCTGACATATTCTGGACATGTTGCAAGGAGGGATCAGTCCTTGGAGAGGGACATCATGCTTGGGAGGGTGGACGGACAACGCAGGAAAGGAAGGCCCTCTATGAGATGGATTGACTCAGTGACGGGAGTGATGGGGTTAGGTGTGTCAGAGTCAGTGATTGGCACAGGATAGAGCAGGTTTAAGGCTATTGTACATAAGGTTGCTATAAGTTGCAGGTGATTCAACGGCACATAACAACAACCACTACATTACCAGCATTGAATGTCCTGAGACAGGCCCCTCCTGAAAAATCATCAAGTCTTGATCCCCTGTAGGGCATATGTGTAGTCCATAGGGATTTGGGCAGTTAACCCAGAGGCTGCACTTCTTTGGTGGTTCGAATCCAGCAATGGCTATGGGGAAGAAAGATGGACATTCTTTTCCATGCGATGCACAGCATGGGAATCCAGTGGAGGGTCAGCTATGCGTTGGTTCTGACAATGAATCTCCCAGTTTGATGCTACAGAGACTGGAGGACTACAGGGCACCATGGTCCTAGAGAAACAGAATTCCCTGCAACCCATCACTGCCCCTCTTTATCTGCTCACGGAATTCAGCATCCCTATGTTTTCCCTGGGGAAGCTCAGGCCCAAATCAAACCAAACAGCCAGGGAAATGGTCCATTTCTACAGAGAAGGGGTAGCAGTTCACCTCCTAGAAATATCTACCTCTGTGACAGAAAAATCTATATGGGCTTAACCCAGATCCCATTTAAGTACAAATCATTTCTCCTAGTTGAAATAAGTTGAATCTTGAGGGTGTTAGCACGGAAACAATGGTAATAATTGATTGAAAATTTATAAAGGTTAATCAAAACAGAGTTAACACAACCATAAACTCGGTATTTGCTGAAAATCAACTCTGTGCTTGGAGGTTCTCGAATTAATCTTTTAAGGAAACCCAACGTACAACAATAGCCCAGAAAAAGAGGGACACTGCAAAGACTGAGGGGGCGGGTAGGTAATCGTGCAACAGTGAATGAGTAGTTGAAGAAACAATAAAAGTGAACTGGGGAGAGGGCAGGGAAGGAGAGGGGATAAAAATGAGCAACAATGAA
>NW_006399795.1:4067242-4103846 GCF_000299155.1 Elephantulus edwardii
TCATATTTTGGCTCCTGTGGATTCGGTTTAATTTTCCTTAGTTTCAGCTTGAACTTGCATATGAGTAGTTGATGGTCGGTTCCACAATCAGCTCCTGGCCTAGTTTTCACAGCTGATATTGAGCTTCTCCAGCTGTTTTTTCTACAGATGTAATCGATTGATTCCTATGCATACCATTGTTATTACATCAAATAATTAATAAATGGATCTACCCTACTCAACCTGGCCTGGGATGTAAAGCAACTATCATTGTCTGCCTGGACAGACGAGAAAACTAAGACTTGCAAGGGACTCTTGGCTCCAGGACCAGCTTGGGCCCAGCATTAGCTCAAGAAGCTGCTGCAGAGGGAAGGTTAGAGGCTCTGTCTCTTTTCACCAGGAAAAGAGAGTGGTCTCAGGTGAGACTAAGATGTGTGCTTGATGGTTTAGATGTTTTGTGATTCTGACAGCAGCTCTGGAGTCTCACTGGGTTGCCTGTGATTCCCTACCCCAGGCCCTTCGGGGAGATATGCTTTCCCCAAGTCTGAAACTCCAGCTTTGCTCCCAGCCCAATTTTAGAAGGACTGATCCCTGGCAGAGCTCCCCAGCCCTCCCTGTCCAGAGAGATCCTGTCCCAAACCCAAAGAGAATTGACAAATGCAGAGAGAAAAATGTGATGGCCGGAGGATCTGTTCCAGACCTGTCCTCACAGGGCTACAAAAAAATCACAACTCCCTTGACTACAGAGTTCGTTATGAGAAACAAGTGGAGAAAGCTTTTGCAACTTTCAAAAGAAATCGTCCTTGAATATGTACAGTGAAACCTAAATAAGCCAGAAACCTGTCAGAGAAGGAAACTCAAGTGTTTTCCACTAATACAGAAAAGTGATAGGACTGCACTCTGTCAGAGGCAGAAAACTTGTGACACCCAGAAAAATAAGGCAGTCCTACCCAGTGACAGCTCTTCCAGGCGTCATTTGCCTTTTTATTGTGGTGCAAATATGCACATCAAACACTCATCAATATAACAGCTTCTACAGATAAAATTCAGTGACACTGATGATGTTTTTCACATCATGCTGCTCTCTATTCTTGCTATCTTTTCCCAAAATATTCCGCCACCACTAATACACACCTAGTCCTTGGTTTATGACATAGTGGAGTTACATCACACCTATCGCAATATTGTGCTGCCATTCCTAAAATTTTCTGAAGTAGATTGCCTGGTCCCTCTTCTTAGTCTGTTTTAGTCTGGAAGCCAGAACATTTGATTTTGGACATGCGAACATGTGCCTAGCCAGTCTGTGTTGTTTAGAATCAGAAAACGTGTGTGCATCAGGGATGTATCCTTTTACTGTTATCTATTCTGCTGTCAGAGGCCTCTTCAGAGTACTGAGGAGCAACAATGTCAGTCCAGAGACTAAGGTGCATCTAATCCAAGGCATGGTCTTTGCAATTACTTGCTATGCATCTAAGAGCTGGACAATGAATAAGGATCGAAGAAAAATTGATACTTTTGAGTTGTACTGGAGAAGAGTATTGAACATACCATGGACTGCCAAGAGAACAAATGGATCTCTCCTGGAGAGGGTGAAACAGGCTGCTCATTGGAAGCAAGGATTTTGAAGCTCTGTCTCACATACTTTGGGCAAGTGACCAGGAGGGCCCAATCATTAGAAAAGGACATCATGCTTCAAAGGGTGGAGGAACAGTGCAAGAGAGGAAAACCCTGGGTGAAATGGATTGACATAGTAACCAGGGTAATGGGGCAGATGTGTCCAAGGCAGTGAAATTGGCTCAGGATAGGGCAGGGATCAGAGCTATTATATATGAGGTCGCTACGAGTCACAAGCCACACAATGGCACACAACAACAACAACATTCAATTTGCATGCTGAGCAAATAATATGGGTGGCTGAACTATATGAAGACAAATGCAGCATCAGGATTGGAAGAAGATTCAGTAACAGCTTTCATCATGCAGGTGATACAACCTTGTTAGTTGAAAGTGAAGAAGACTGGAAATACTACTGATGATCAAAGACTATCGCCTTCTCTATGGATTATGCCTCAAAGAAAAAAATCTTCACAGCTGGACCAATAAGTAATATCATGATAAACGGAGAAAAGATGGAAGTTGACAAGGATTTCATTTAACTTAGATGTACAATCAATGACCATGAAAGTAGCAATCAAAAAATCATATTTTCAATGAGAAAATCTAATACAAAAGACCTCTTTGTTCATTTATGAATAATTTCTTTTTCAGTGTAATGTTAGACTGTTTGTGGATTTAAAAGAGAAGTTCCTCCTTCCCTCCCTATCTCCCTCTCTTCCTTTCATTTGTTCTTTGTGTATGTAACTTGAGTGAAAGTTTACAAAGCAAATCAGTTTTTCAAACAATCATTCATACACATATTAGTTTTATAACATTAATTGTTGTTAGGTGTCATCAAGTCAAGTACTGCTCATTAACAACTCTATGAACAACAGATGTACATCCTGTCCTGTCCTGTCCTGTCCTGTATCATCCTCACACTTCCTGACACGCTCACACACATTGCAGAAGTCACTGTGTCAATCCACCTGGTTGAGGGTCTTGTTTTCTTTTGTTGACCCTCCACCAAGCATGATGTCCCTCTCTGGGGAAAAGCCCCCTCCTAGCAACATGCCTGAAGTACATGAGATGAAGCTTCATTATCTTTGTCTCCAAGGAGCACTCCGGCTGCACCTCCTACAAGCCATATCTGTTTGTTCTTCTGGCCATCCATGCATGGGATGTTCAGTGCTCTTCTCTAATACCACAGCTCAAAGGTGTCAATTCTTCTGTCTTCCTTATTCCTATGCATAGCAAGCTCTCAGATACATAGCAAGCGATTGAAAATATCATGGACTGAGTCAGGCACACTGTAGTCTTCAACTATCATCAAGTTCTTATATAGTGGAAGGAAAAAAAAATACATGAGAGTAAGAGAAAAACAATGGGAAAAGAAAAGAATATGAAATAATACTAAAAAAATCATAAAAGAAAAGATGTGAATACTCTTCAAATGAAAAAGAAAAACAGAAGAACTGATATGTATGAACTGAGGTGCATGTGGTGGAGAATATTAATATACTGCAGTCTTTCAACATTAATTAGAATACCCACAAGGTAGTCTCACTTTCCCCACTTCCTTCCTATAATTCTCATTTCCATTAATCTTTTTATCTTACTATTTCCTGCCTTCCATACTTTATTCCTGGAAAATTATGCTCTTTTACTTGGCTAGTTATTCTGAATGAGTACCTCTCTGCTGTTATTGATCACCTTGTAGGTCTGTCTATCATTTGACCGGAAGTTGAGCCATAGGGATGCATTTTGTTTTGGGTTGAGAGAATTATTAAGTCCATAGTCTCAGAGGTTCTAACAGTAAGCCTAGGCTTTAAAAAAAATATTGTTTAGTTTTGTTCCACAGTTTCCCTTACTCTACTCAGTATCTTCTACTGTAATCCCTTTCTGAGTGGTCCTTGGGCACTATCTATTACTTCTGGCCTCAGGGCTGTGGAGATTGAGGTGTGTGTGATTAATTAGCCCTTGGGACCGATTGTTCTGGTGTATCTTTGCTTTATTCCTCTCTTCTTTGTTCTGAACTGGAAGAGACTGGGAGTTGAATCTACTCGAAAGCTTTTAAGACCCCAGTCACTGTTCACCAAAGTTGAATATGTAGAACATTGCCTTTCTGGACTACGTTATGCCAATTGACCTTGATATTGTCTGAGACTATGCTTCCAAGGCTCAAAAACCAGAAAATCATTCCTTCAGCATGTTTGGTTATGATGAAAAAGTCTTTATAACTTTGTTCCTTGTTGGCTCTACTAAATACATGAATATATTTATAGCATGTACTAATGTGAATGTAAAAATATCATCTGCAAAAACTGTGTGGTCACGGATGTAGCCCTTTTCATCTATAGCTGTGCATCTTACCTGTCTGCTTACATTGTTGTTGTTATGTGCCACCGAGTCACTTGCGACTCATAGTGACCCTATGTACAAGAGCCCTAAACCCTTCTCTCTCCTGTGCCAACTTTATTGTCTCTGACACACCTACCCCCATTGCCCCAGTCACTGAATCAATCTATCTCATCGAGGGTCTTCCTTTCCTGTGCTGTCCTTCCACCCTCCTAAGCATGATGTCACTCTCTAAGGACTGGTCCTTCTTTGTAGCATGTCCAAAGTATAGGCTAACATTTATTACTGTTGGTATGACAAGATTTTGAATGCAATACTATTTACTTTTGTTGATTGTATTTCTGTGTACCTATTGGTATCATTTTAGTAATATTGTTATCCTTTTGTTGTGATATTCCTTTATAGTGATATTGATATCCCTTTTAGCTACATTGTCTTTCCTTTTATTCATCTTAGTATGTGTTATTATCATAAGGATGACAGAAGAATTGATGCTTTTGAGTTGTTGTGTTGGAGAAGAATACTGAATAGCCCATCAACTGCCAAGAGAATAAGTATGTCTTGGAGAAAGTGCAACCAGGATCCTCCTTGGAGGCAAGGTGGACAAATTTCATCTCACTATTTGGGGCATGTTGTTAGGAGGGGCAAGTCCTTGAAAAGGGACATTGGGCTTAGAAAGATGGAAGGTCAGTGAAGGGGGAGGAAGGCCCTCAGTGAGACAGACTGACCCAGTGACTGTAACAATGGGCTCAAATATATCAGAGATAATGAGGATGGCACAGGATGGGGCAAAGTTTAGATCCATTGTGCATAGGGTTTCTGTGAACCACAGTTGACTTAATGGCACCTAAAACACCACCACCATCATTATCTACTTACTGATGTTTTAACTTTTCTCTCCCTCTCTTCCTATCCCTGGTAAACCATTCTTTCCATTGTGTAAACTCTTCTTTAACTTTTTTATAATAGTGGACAGTATTTGCCCTTTTGTTATTACTAATTTCGCTTAGTAGAATGTCCTGTAGACTCATCCGTGTTAGGAAGTGTTTCACTAATTCTTCAGTAATCTCCACTGCTACTGCATAGTATTCCAATCACACACACACACACACACACACACACACACACACACACACACGGAAACAGGAGTGGCATCCACTTCCTAAACATGTCTCCAGAAACTATGAACTTTGATAAATGTCGATAGTTGTAGAGGGGCTTCAGGCCTTTTATTCATAGGGTCTCTGTGAGTTGTGCTCAACTCGAAGACAATCAACAACAACAACAATATATATATATATATATAGTTGTGATTTGGGTTTGCAGGGTTGTTTTCCTATTCAGTAACTCATACACATTACATACATTTTGTGACATTGATTACAATCCCCACCTTGTACCAGTCCTCATCCCCCTTCCTTCCTTTGTCTTTGTTTATCCTTCCCCCCAATTCCATCCTGGGTTTTGAGCTTTATCTCTGGCCAGATGGTTCTGTTTTGATGGTGTATAGTTGATTGCTTGAAGAAATCCATTCCACCCTGGTGTTGATGTTATTCATCACTTTATGTTATTGTAGGTGTTAGGGACCTTTGAGTTGGCTCTGTGAGCAGGACATCTGAACCTTACTCTATCCTACTTCATCACCATCTCTGCTATGCTCAAGCCCATTCTCATATTGTGTCAGTCCAGCTCCTTGAGGATCTTTCTCTGACTCTCTGTCTTTCCCAGTATGTTGTCTTTTCCCAAGGACTGGCCTCTCCAGACGCACACTGAAAGCGTGTGAGATGAAGTCTCACTATTCTTGCTTCTAAGTAAGGCTCTAGCCTCACTTCTTCCAAAGCTATTTGTTTGTTCTTTTGGCTATCCATGCTGTATCCAACATTCTTCACCAACACCACAATTCAAAGACATCAGCTTTTCTTTAGTCTTTCTTATACATCATTTATTTCTCCTATGTCACTCTGGAGACTAAGGTGTGTCTGATACAGGCCATGGTCTTTGCAATCACTTGTTATGCATCACAGAGTTGGTCAATGACTAGGGAGGATAAAAGGAGAATTGATGCCTTTGAGCTGTGGTGCTGGAGAAGAGCATTGAATGTACCATGGACTGCCAAGAAAACAGATTCATCCTGAAGAGGGTTAAACCAGGTGGCTCCTTGGAGGCAAGGATTCTGAGGCTTCATCTGACATACTTCGGGCATGTTGCAAGGGACAGGTCCTTGGAGAGGGACATCATGCTTGGGAGGGTGGAGGGACGGCGCAGGAGGGGAAGACCCTCTATGAGGTGGATTGATTCAGTGACTGGGGTAATCGGGATGGGTGTGTCAGAGGTAGTGCAATTGGCATAGGATAGAGCAGGGTTTAGGGCTGTTGTACATAGGGTCGTTATGAGTCTCAAGCAACTCGATGGCCCATAACAACAACAACATACATATAGAGAGTTCTGGTGGCTTGGTGGTAAGGAATTGTCCTCCCAACACAAAGGTACACACTTTAAATCTTCCAGCTGCGCCACAGGAGAAAGCTGGGAAATCTCTTCTCATGCAATTTATTGCCTCTAAAAACCTGATGGAGAGTCAGCTATGGATTGGTTTCAACTCCATGGTACACAATAACGTATGCATATGAAGCAATTGAAGAATACCGTGAGTTGGGCCAGCACACCTCATTCTTTACAGTGAAATCCTTGCTCTTTAGCATTTTTAAAGAGGTCCTTGAGGACTCATCTATCTGTTGCAATATGTTGTTTGAGCTCTTGACCGTTGTTTCCCTTAGTGTTGATTGTGAATCCGGGTAAAATGAAATCATTGTCGACTTTGATCTTTTCTCCATTTATCATGATGGATAAATGCATATTGGTCCTGTTATGAGGATTTTTATTTTCTTTATGTTGAGGTGTAATCTGTAGTGAAAACTGTAGGATTTGAGTTAAGTCACTGGGGAAATTTGCATTCGAGGCTTGAAGGGTGACTAACAGTCACTGGATTCCACCAACCTCTATCAGACCAGTTAACCCAGCCTTTTCATTCCCCCTCCCCACCCCAGGACACACATCTTTCTTTTACTCCATCGGGGACCTTCTACTGTGATGCTTTTCAGAGTGATCTGCAGTGGTAGCAGGGCTTTCTCTAGTTTTTTTGACATCTGGGTCACAGGAACTGACTTTTATGTCATCTAGCAGTTTTTTCACTCTTTTTGCTCTGGATCTGAAGAAAACAATAATTGTATATCAGACTGTTGTTTAAAAGACTTCAGTCTCCACTCACTCAAGTAGGATCAGAACATTGAAGAGACTTTTCTAAGATGTTAAAAAAATAAAGATAAAAACAAAACAAAAAAGAAGTATTAGACTGACGTCAGAACTGACTTATAACAGAGTCACAGGAACAGAACCCTGTGGAAGTCAGGGACTCAGTGCCCTTCAAACCAGTGCTGTCGGGGCCTTGGCTTCATGACCCAGCCTCTGACCTAGTGGGGCAAGCACTACAAGGTTTGTTTTGGCTCTGCCGAAGCGGGTTTCTCTCCATGGCTCTGAACTTCATTACCTTGGTTTCTTCCCTGCTTAGGTTAAGAATTATAAAGCTCATCTAGCTCTGCCAGTTATGTGCCCAGTGGCACTCCAACTCTACCAGTAAGCCTAGGTCCAGTGGCGCTTAGCTTTAGCTTTGTGGGTTGGTAAACCCATCTCTCTGATAAATGCACTCAGTTATGTTGTTCCCTGGTCTGGAAGCCCATTCTCTTGTTTTCTTGCTCATCTGTTACCACCACCATCTTACCTTGTCTCATGCTAGCTTGCTGTCCTGCATGATCTCTCCAGTATTATAGTGTTTTCTCTCTCTCTCTCTCTCTCTCATTTTCTTTGGTTCTTTCTTAATTTTCTGCCTCTGCGCCTGCCTGGTAATCTAGTCTAGCAAGATGGCAAAACTGGCCAATCCCCATGTTCCACACATGCAGTTCCACACATCTTATTTGCATGATCACACCTGATAGGTTCACCACTCATCTCTCATCTCTGGGATGGCTTGCATGTCGCTGTGATGCTAGAAGCTATACCACCAGTATTGCAAATATCAGCAGGGTCATTCATGGTGGACAGGTCTCATTGAAGCTTCCAGATGAAGATGGACTAAGAAACAGGCCTGCCCACCCACTTCTGAAATAATGGGTTTTGTTGTTATTGTGTGCCATCGAGTGGAACCGACCTATAACTGACCCGTAGCGGGTTTTTCAGAAGCAGAGCTTGCACAGAAGGAGATTGCCTGCCCATCCTTCTCCCATAGAGCAGCTGGTGGATTTGAACTGCATGCCTTCAAGATTGCAGCACAGATTCTTACCACTAGGCCAACAAGATTCTATTAATCGTAGCAGCACAGTGTCCAATACATTGGCAGAAGATGGGTCCCTGAATTCAGAAGACACTCAAAATATGACTAGGGAAGAAGTACCTCCTCCAAGCAGAGTTCATGTTAAGGATGTGAGTGAAATAAAGTCATTGAAGAACCTTCATTAGCGGACGTGACAAGACTCAAAATGAGAAGGATCAGCTCAAAACATTCGTTAAATAATTGGAGTATGAAGTGTAAGAAGTATGAGTCCAGGAACACTGGAAGCCGTGAGAAAGGAAAGGAAATGACAGAATTTCTCTTTATAGATGTGTGATATTGTGTTGCATGTATGAGGGAACTCTGATGGCTTAGTGGTAAGGAATTGTGCTGCCAACACAAAGGTACGTGGTTCGAATCCACCAGCTGCTCCTTGGGAGGAAGATGGACAATTTATTTTATCTATGGGCCACATTTAGTTTATCTGAGCTGTGCTTTTTAATATGCCTGACACTTCCACGGGCAAAGGAAGGGCAGTACATGCTGCGGCGTCCTCCATCTACTGTTAGCCATGATTCTCACAATCACCTAGCAAGATAAATGTCACCAGCCCCACTTTAGATGAGAAAACTGAGGTTTAGGAAGACTGAGTCATTTATTTCTTTGAGGGGGGTGTCACAAAATCTAGAAGCGTCTGTTGGCTGCCACACCCTAGCGGAGTGGCATCTACTCCCTAAACAACATGCCTCTGGAAACTAGGAACTTTGATAAATTTCAATAGTTGTAAAGGGGCTTCTAGCCTTTTGTTCATAGGATCGCTATGAGTTGTGCTCAACTTGAAGGCGATCAACAACAACAACAATAGCTCTTTTTTATATGCTCCCAGTCCTGTAAAGTTCCACCTTTTTAAAATCTGGTATGCTTTTTGGTGAGCCCAAAGCCATAAGACTTCCTGAGGTCCCCTCCTTTGTCTGGGGTGCCAGGAAGTTTATGCTAAATGTAATCATCAAGCACAGTCATGCTCATCCCCCTAGTTCCTGGTAGAATTGCCTTCTCTATTCCTCTAAAAGGTTTCTGATCTCTCTTCTCTAACTTTATTTTTAACTGCTGCCTCTCTGTTTCTGAAGGAAACTGCCTCCAGTTCCCTTTGAATTGTAAAGAAAATGAACCAGTTATGGGGGGAAGAATTCACAACAGCTGTGGAAGAAAAATTACTTTTGAGCTTTAAGAAAAGTCTACGTTTTCATTCACAGCTGATCCAGGCCTTGACTCCCTGCTCAGAAATTCCTCCTGAGCTTGAGCCACTTGGCCCCACTTAAGGAAGGGACCTATTGATTCATAAACTATGAGAATAAACAGAAGATTAAAATGATAAAGGAATGGATTAACCCACAGAACCTCTTACCCTCAAGTCTGTCCTGGCTCACAGTAGGACAGAAGGGAGCTGGCCCGCAGGGTCTCCAGGAAGCAGACCATCATGTCTTTCTTCTTTGGACCAGCTGGTGGGCTCTGATCTCCAGCGTTGGGTTAGAAGCTAAGGACATTAACTATGGCTCCACGAGGTCTCCTTTGGAAGGGAAAACTCAAAAGTAAAACCCACTACCATTGAATTAATTCCAGAGACTCATGACAACTCTGCACTGAATTGTCAAGACTGGAAGGTTCTAAGGTTTTTCTTTTTCTCTTTCTTTTAAAATTCTTTCTATTGTGCTTTGAGTGAATGTTTACAAAACAAATTAATTGTTTATGCAACTATTCATGCACATTTTGTTCTATTACATTCATTCCAAAACTCACAATGTGATCACATTTCCCCCCCCGTTCTCCCTCTAATTCTGATTTCCAGGAATCCTTCAATATCTCTGTGTCTTTCTGTTCTTTGATGATACTGTGCTGATCAACCTTCTACAGGATATTGCCTTTCCTTCATGCATCCTGTTGTATATCTATTATCTACTTACTAGTTTTTACTTCCCTTTCCCTCCCTCCTCATCCCTGGAAACCACGTAAAAATGATTCTTCTGCATGTAAACCTTTCCTTAGCCTTCGGTAGCCATGGTCTTATACAGCATTTGTCTCTTTTGTGACTGACTTATTTCACTCAACATAGTATCTTCTAGATGCTTCCATGTTATGCAGTGTTTCATGAACTCTTGGTTGATTTTTTTTAGTGTTGTATAATACTCCAGACCACCTGTGTGATGCAGATGACACAACCTTGCTTGCAGAAAGTGAAGAAGACTTAAAATGCTTCATACAGAAGATCAAAGACTACAGTCTTCAATATGGATTACATCTCAACAATCAAAAAACAAAAATCCTCCCCATTGGACTGATAGGCAGCATCAGGATAGTTGGAAGAAAAGTTTAAGTTGTCAATGATTTGATTTTTCTTGGATTCATTGTAATAACGGTCAAGAAATTAAAAGACGAAGTAGAACGGCGGCTGTGGTGGTGGCTTTCTGGCAGCGGCTTTCTGGCAGCTCAGGACTGAAGCGCAAGTAATAAAGTCACCATGATTCTCCAGAGGCTCTTCATATTTTCCTCTGTCATTCAGTCAGCAGTCTCAGTCCATTTCAAGAGGAACATTGGTGTTACAGCAGTGGCATTTAATAAAGAACTTGATCCTATACAGAAACTTTTTGTGGACAAGATTAGAGAATACAAATCTAAACGACAGGCATCTGGAGGACCTGTTGATGTTGGCCCAAAATATCAACAAGATTTGGAGAAGGAGCTTTTTAAGCTTAAGCAAATGTATGGTAAAGCAGACATGAATACCTTCCCTACCTTCAAATTTGAAGATCCTATATTTGAACCGGCTGAAAAACCCCAGTCCTAAAGCATTATGTAAAATTAGTTTGGTAATTTGTTATGGATTGATTGTACAATTAAAAGTAGTATCAAAATAAACATTATTTCACAGTTGTAAAAAAAAAAAAGAAATTAAAAGACGTGTTGAACTGAGAAAAATCTGCTGTCAAAGACTCATTTCAAGTGCCAAAGAGCAAGAATGTCAGTTTTGTTTTGTTTTTAAAAACCCTTTACTTTTTATTCTTATTTTTTGTGTATGTGCACTGTCAAATCATATTTGACTGGTACAGGAGGAGATTGCCCCTTCTTCTCCAGCAGAGCCTCTGGTGGATTCGGACCATGCACCTTCAGGATTGCAGCACAGCTTCTTGCCACTAGGCCACCAGAGCTGAAGAATGTCAGTTTAAAGGCGAAAATGTGTCTGACCCAAGCCGTGCTATTTCTAACTGCTTCATACACATATAAAAGGTGGACAATGAATTAGGAAGACCAATGGAGAATTAATGCCTTTGAATTAGTGGTGAATTATGCATGGTGTTAGCAAAGGATATTGAATGTCCCCATGGGCTGCCAAAAGAGTAAACAAATCTTAGAGGAAGTGTAACCAGCCTGCTCCTTCAATGCAAAACTGGTGAAGCTTAGTTTCACATACTTGGGGCGTGTTGTGAGGAGGGGCCAGTCCTTGGAAAGAGAAATCTTGCTGGGAAAGGTGAGCAAGACACAATGGATTGACAGAGTGACGGCAACAATGGGCTTCAGAATGGTGGCAAGGCGATGAAGGGGAAGCATAGGGCAAGGCTTGACCTGTGCGTAGAGTGTCTATGAGTCGTAGTTAGTTCAACAGCACCTAACGACAACAACAATAGGACTCCATGTGTGGATGCATTCCATTATTCTTTCTTCCCCTGACGGGTGCTTGGATTGTTTCCATCTCTTTGCTGCCAAGTCTGTAAATCTAAATGAGAATGAACTGAATTAGGTTTAGCTGGAGCAAGTGGCTTGTTCAAATTGCTACCCTTTTAGTTGGTAGCCCAACGCTTACCCTACTTATGCCACTGGGTTCTGGGAAGGGGAAAAAATGCCAAATCTAATGCACTGCTGTCGAGTTGGCTTCCACTTGGAGTGACTCCATCAAATTGCCATGGCTGAATGCTTATGGGACTGCCTGCCGTCCCCTCATGCTGGATTCAAACTAGCAGCATTTCACTTAGCAGTCTGACAGGCTGTACACTGTGCTATCAGGGCTCCTTGTGGAAGGAAAGAGAAGGCTGAGATTCTAGGGCTATAGATGAACAGAGAGAGGGCTGCATGGACCAAGAGCGGAGGTTGTCCTTCCTCTGTCTGTGCAGTTTTCTCCTAACAGAACTTCCCCCTTTGAAGCCTCTGCAGTTGCTCCCGGATGCAGAAAGCATCTTTGCTGTCTTCAGCCTTCTGTGGCTTCACCACTGACACCCACACATGCCTACAAGAGGGTGATCTGAGGACAGCTGGAGCCAAGCTCAGCATCAGAAACCAGGGTGCGAGCCAGTGGGCCTGCTTGCCTAGCCACCACCACTGGTCCCACAAGGAGCTGCAGAAACCCATTAACGTGCCACATCCAGGTAGAAGGCCACTCTGCTGTGGTTTGTACCCTCCAGCTCCACCCTTGTCCACTGTCTTTAGCCAGGAAAAGTGTGGTGAGGGTTAGCAGTTAAGCATACCCTCCCTGTACCCACGTGACTCACTTTTAGCCAAATAAGAGGCAGACATACAGAGTGATCGGCAACATCAGAAGAAGCACACACCTTAGACCAACAGGAGATGTAAAAGGCAACATTCACAGTCGGGCCAGAGCTAACAGGAAGGACTAGGGAAGAAAGATGCATGGAAACAAGAAACACAGGGATGAAGTAGAAAGAGTGCTGCTACAAAGCTGGTATTATAATCAATGTCAGGAAACATAACGTCCTTGAACTGTTGAGTGGGAAGCCAATTTGCTCTGTAAACTGTCACTCAAATAATATTTAAAAATTAATTTTTTAAATTTATTAATTTTAATGAAAGTTTACAGAGACTTAGGGTTTCCAGTCATTCATTGTTTCACTTTTCTCTCTGCCCACCCCCTCCCCCCAGTTTGCTCTTATCTCTGAAAAGTAAAAGAAAAACTCTTTCATTGTTATGTAATCCCTCCTCCCAAGTCCATTGCACCATGCAGCCTTCGCTCTGGACTTCTGTAATGACAAGACTATCCATTCATATATCCCGTTTAAACAGTTCTCTCCCTCATCTGTTTCAATGCAATATACATCATTCCTCCCCTCCTTTTCTGTCTTCCCTCAGCCCTGATGCCAGTCCTGTTTTACAATAGTGGTACTATGCAATTTTTGTCCTTTTGTGACTGAGATATTTCACTCAGCATAATGTCCTCCAGGGTCACCCATTTGGTACAATATTTCATTAGTTCCTTATTTTTCAATGCTGCATAGTATTCCATTGTGTGAATATGCCAGATCTTCTCTATCCATTTGTTTGTTGATGGGCACTTGGTTTGTTTCCAGCTCTTTGCTATTGCAAACAAAGCCACGGTAAACATGGGTGTGCATTTATTTGCTTGGGTGGCAGTTATGGTTTCTTTAGGGTAAATTCCCGGTAGTGAAATTGCTGCATGAAATCATAGTTAAAAATTAATTTAAGAACGAGTTCACACTCTGGGGTCAAACTCTTCCGCACTGCCACGATGAAGCTGTGTGACTTCAGGCAAGCGACTTAATCTCTCTGTGTGTCCTTTTCCTCACCTGTGAAAATGGGAATGTCCTCAACTTGCAAAATTCTTCTTGGGAGTAAATGAGTAAACGCATGTAAAGGGCTTATCCCAATTTCTTGGTGTCCGTGTTCCACTTTGACACGGCATTTACCTCAGAAGATGGTAGTTGATGTGAGTCGGTCAAGAAAGAGATTTTGTGCTAGGTGAGATCATATGTTTCTGCTGTCGAGCAGTGCTTTTCAGAGCAGACTGTGACATAGTTGAGGGGTGGAAATGAATTCAATAAGTGAAGTTTCTTAAATGTAACTGAGTAGACGAGATCAAACTGTGGCCCCGAGAGCCAGGGTGGGCACTGCTCCTGTTGCTCCAGGTCTAGAAGTGAGGGCTGTGTGGGTGGACGAACATTGCATTTCTCACAGTGGATCTCAGGATCTTAGTCAATCCAGCTGGAAGTCACTGTCCCAGATGGTGTAATCGTGAAGTAAAAGCGAGGGCAGAGAGGACAGGTTATCTAGGCAAGATCTCATGTTGGAAAGTGGTTGGACCTGCGTTTGAATCCTGAAAGCCTGGTTTGTAACAACTCAGGTTTTCGGGTGAAGAGGGGACCAGAGGGAGTACCCAGAGATTCCTACTCCCCGCTGTGCTGTCTGCAGGATGATGGAATGACTCAGAGGTGAGGGTCTGTGACAGTCATGGGGAGCGTGGAATGATGCCCTGGCACCCCATCAATCCCAGGCCAGAGTAGACCAAGGGTCCTGAGTGACCCAGAAAGGCGGTGGGACAGCTCAGAGAGAGTACAGGCAAGTCAGGGCTGGTTCCAACTGAATGGAGGGTCAGACAGAAAACCAGTTCTCCTTTTTGTCAAACACACACTTAAAACTCAGGCTACCAGCTATCCATTGCCATCAAGCTGACTCCGAACCATGACACTCCATGTGTATCCCAGAGGAACAGTGCTCCACCAGGTTTTCAATGGCTGGCTTTTCAGAAGTGGATCACCAGGCCTTTCCTCTGAAGCACTTCTGGTTTGACTCAAATCTCCAACCTTCTGATTACTACTTGAATATATTAACCATTTGGACCACCCAGAGACAACCCCCCTGATCCCAGCTCAGTTTGCTTGGGTTCAAATTCCAGATCTACCACTTTAGAGATACACAAAGACACTGCAACCTCAGTTTCCTGACCTGACAGTAATCAAAGCTCCCTTTGCCCCAAGTTGGTGGAAGTTCTGCTCCTGGTGGAAGGAAATGTTCAAGAAACAGTAGGTGGATTTTAAAAATTCTCGAATGAACTCCCTTCTGTAGCACAGGAGAACATGGGAGGGGTTAATGAGAGAAGAAGTGGGGAGCAGAAAGATTTGGGGTTAGAAGGCTGGAGTCTACCTCACTGAGGGTAAACCAGGGTTTAGCAACACTGATTCACTCTGTAAAAATGTAACTTGAATAACAGTAAGGGTGTCAGCTACAGGCAGAGGCTGGGGGCAGGGGAGCAGCCCTTGGTATATGCCACCTAGTGAGGCAGAGAAAACAATAAGATACAATGTCATAAAGTCTGTGCTGCAAAGACATAGAAGGCAGGCTAGGAGGGGCCAGGTGAGCAGACGGGATGGGGTCAAGGAAGGTCTCCTTGAGGTCAAAACATTTATGCTGAACACCGAACTGAATATTGTGAGGAAGGGGTCATGAGGGTATCCGAGGGAAGAACATTCAGGTGGAGGGAACAGCCAGTGCAAAGGCTTTAGGCACAGGAGGACGAGCAAGGAGGCCAGCCAGGAGGCTAGGGGTGCCGAGGGTGGGGCATGATGCATAAAAAAGTGATGAGAAGCAGAGCAAAGGCTCTGAACTGAGCTGGGGAATGAGGACAGAAGGATATTTTGGATATCGTGACAGAAGATGTGTTCCTCAGGTTGCAAGGCATTAAAAATGTCCTGGAGAACAGCCGCTTCCTCCAACTAGAGTCTACATTAATGACGCTGAAAGCTAAAGCTTCACCCAAGGAAGGACCTTTATTTGCTGATGTGGCAAGACTCAAAATGAGGAGAAAGAGCCAGAAATAGCTATCAGTAACTGGACTGTGGAATATACCTAGTCTGAATCTAGGACCATCATAAGCAATTTTATAATGAAACACGTAAAGATCAACATCATGGGCATTAGGGTGCTGAGATAGACTGGTACTGGCCATTTTGACATGCACAAACCGATGTTAGATCCTGAGGAGGATTCAGGATAAGGCAAAGTTCAGATCTGTTGTTCCTGGGGTCACTATGAGTTACAGTCAATAACTGGGAATGGAAAAGGAAACAGTAACAAAGAAACTCGACCAGAAGAGCTGTTCTAGACAATGATGTGTGACTGTGTCAATATAACACAAGAAAAAGAGTCAGTCTCTCTCTCTCTCTCTCTCTCTTTTTAAAAGATAACTGAAGAGCAGACCACTCAAGGACCACCATAAATCAACCCATCTGAAGCTGTTGTTATTGTTACGTGCCGTCAAGTCGACTCTGACTCATACCCTCCAACTCAACCCTATCTACAACTCAACCGTATATAGAACCTTGCTCTATCTTGAGCCAATTTCATTGTTTCTTGACACACCTACCTCCATTACTCCAGTCACTGAGTCAGTCCATCTCATCCAGGGTCTTCCTCTCTTGTGCTGTCTGTCCCTCCGTCCTTCCAAGCATGATATCCCTCACCACCACAAACTAATTGAAATCTGTGTTTACCTGATTCCCCACTAGAAAGAATATATAAACCCTTATATAGGATAAAGACAGGGTCGGTTCTATTCTGACCCATTCATCGTTTGTTCTGAATGTCTAATAGACCTCTTTTTCTTTCGCTCGCTCTTGCTTGGTGACTTTATGCAGTGGTGTCCTATCAAAGTCTCACATCCACATCAGAACTTTCTAGTTCTTACTCAAAGAGACTCCCAGACCTCTTTGGAAATCATCCCCCTTGACAGTTGACTCAACAGTACTAAATAACAGCATGATCTACTATGCTGGGAATGGCAAATTACAGAGGAATGGTTTCATGTTCATTGTTAAAAAGAACATGACAAGCCTTAGCGGGAAGAACAATATTGTTGGTGATAAAACGCTGTCCATATAAATACAAGTAAGGCCGTGGGCTCTGGTGGCCTAGTGGCAAGAAGCTGCGCCACAATCCCAGAGGTGAGCAGTTCAAATACACCAGATGCTTTGCTGGAGAAGGAGGGACAATCTCCTCCTGTACCAGTCAGATCCGATTTGACAGCACACACACACAAATAATAATTTAAAAAATAAATAAAAAATTAAATACAAGGATGGCCTAGTACAATTTGAGTAGCAGTACAACTATTACTCAGATATATACACCAAGATCTAAAGCCAAAGATGAAGAAAATGAAGATTTTTACTGACTTGCGCTGCCTGAAACTGATTGTAATCACCAGTAATTGGTGGCTGGGATGCAAAAGTTGTTAATTAAGAAGGACTGGAAGTTGGAAAATAAGGCTTTGGCCACGGAAATAAGGCTGGAGATAACATGATAGAATTTTGTACAACCAATGATATGTTTATTGTAAAATAATTTTTTTCCAAAAAATATAAATGTTGACTATACACATTGACTGGCCCTGATGTACTACACAGGGATCATATTAACTACATTTGTGGAAAAAATGGAGGAGAAGATCAATATCAGCAGTCAAAACAATGCTGATGGTGGAACAGAGCAGCCATCGCTCACATGCAAGTTCAATGAAAACAAAAGAAAATCCAAACATTACACCAGAACCAAAATATGGCCTTGCATCCCATCTGAACTTAAAATACATCTCAAGAATACATCTGAAAAAAAATAAATAAAAAGAATACATCTGATGCGCTGAACTCCATGACCAGACAAGCTGTGGGAGGATATCAAGGACATCATCCATGAGAAAAGCAAAAGGACAGGGGAGAAAGAAAAGATCAAAATGGATGTCGGAGGAAACTCTGAAGCTTGCCCTTCAACCCAGAGAAGCCACAATGAAGGGATGAAACAATCACATAAAAGAGGTAGACAGAAGATTTCTGAAGATAGCTTGAGAAGACAACACAGAGTATTATAATAAAATGTACAAGGACCTGGTATTAGAAACAAAAGCATACACTCAACATTTCTCAAGCTGAAAGAATTGAAGAGTACAGTCAAGTCTCAAGCTGCAATGCTGAAGAATTCTACAAAATCTTCAATGATGCAGGAAATTTTTTAAAAGTGCGAGGAGTACAAAGAGGCAATGTACTGAAAAGAATTGGTGGTAGACAGGGAGTTTGTCAGGAAATACATATGATCAAGAGCCAATGGTAATGAAGGAAGATGTTCAAAGCTGCACTGAAGGCCTTGGCAAAAAATTAAGTCCTTGGAATTGTAATTGGTATGTTTCAACAAACAGATGCAGCCCTGTACATGCTTACTAATCTATGCTAAGAAATTTAGAAGACAATTTCCTGACCAGCTTACTGGGAGATACTAATATTTGTTCCCATTCTCAAGAAAGATGACTCAATAGAATGTGGAAATTATCAAACAATATCATTAACATTACATGCCAGTAAAATATTGCTGAAGATTATTTAAAAATTACTAGAACAGTGCAGCAACAGGGAACTGCCAGAAATTCAAACTGGATTCAAAAGAAGTTGAGGAATGAGGAGTATCATTGCTGATGTCAGAGGAATCATGGCTGAAAGCGGAGAATGTCAGGAAATTGTTTACTTGTGTTTTATTGACTATGTAAAGGATTCTGAAGCTTCGTCTGACATACTTTGGACATGTTTCAAGGAGGGACCAGTCCTTGGAAAGGGACATCATTCTTGGAAGTGCAGGGATAACACAAGAAAGGAAGACCCTCAATGAGATGGATTGATTCAGTGACTGGGTTAATGCGGGTAGGTGTGTCAGAGACAGTAAGGTTGGCTCAGGATAGAGAAGGTTTCAGGGCTATTGTATGTAGAGTTGCTATGAGTTGCAAGTGACACAATAGCACATAACAACAACAACAAAGGCATTCAACTCTGTGGATCATAGTAAATTATGGAGAACATTGAGAGAAGAATTTCAGACACTTAATTGTGCTCATGTTCGACAGGAGATGGAACACTGCATGGTTTAGAATTACAAGCGAGGTTCGAGTTTCCTTAATATTGTATCCTTTCTCCATACCTATTCAGTCTATGTTGTTGTTGTTGTGTACCATAGAGTCAGAACTGACCCATAGCTGACCCTCTGGAAGTTTTCAGAGGCAGTTAATCACACAGGAGGAAATTGCCCATCCTTCACCCGTGGAGCAGCTGGTAGCCTCGAACCACTTGCCTTCAGGATTATAGCACAGCTTCTTGCCATTAGGCCACCAGAGCTCCCTGAGCAAATCTCTCCGCTGAGAAAATCACTCAAGAAGGTGCGTATATGAAGAAGAATGAATGGGGCATTAAAATTGGAGGAAGATTCCTTAATCTGCAGATGATACAACTTTGCTTGCTGAAAGTGAAGAATTAAAACACTTAATGCAGAAGATCAGAGACTGCAGCCCTAAATATAGAATACATATGGAATACATATCAACACATATGGAATACATATCAAGAAAACAAGTATCTTCATCCCTGGACCAATAGGCAACACTACAAAAGATGGAGAAAAGAAAGAAGCTATCAAGGATTTACATTTACTTGGTTCCACAGTCAACGCCCTTCATGGCAGCCATCAAGCAATTGAAGGACATGTTGTGTTGGGCAAGGCTTCTATCAAGGACATCTTGAAAGTGTCAAAGAGAAGGAATGCCACTGTTGAGACTAAGATGCGCCTGACCCAAGCCATAATAATTTCAATGGCTTTGCGTGCATCTGAAAGTGGGATAATGAATAAGGAAGATGGAAGAAGAATTGATGCCTTTGGATCATGATGTTGGCAGAGTATTGAATATCCTACTGTCTACCAAAACCTCAAATCAATCTGTCTTAGAGTAAGTACAGACAGGGTGCTACATAGAGATAAGGATGGTGAAACTTCATCTCACACAGTTTGGCCATATTGTCAGAATGAACCAGTCCTTGGAAATAGACATCAGGTCAGGGAGACAGAGGAAGCCCATCTGTCAAGGAGATCTATTGACTCAAGACTATAGCAATGGGTTTGAGGGTGGGGGAAATAGTGAGGGTGGTGCAGAACAGGGCACGGTTCTGATCTGTTGTCTGTAGGATCATTAGGAATTATAGTCTACTCATTACAACAACAACGTCATGTCTATGTCCTTAATATATCAACCGAGAAGATTTAGGTGTAAAAATACTCAAGCAGCAATGAGCACACTAGAGCCACATCTTGACTTCTAATACTGTTCTCCTTCATAAAATGATTCAGGTTTCCTTGGAGGAATCGCTGGCTCTTGGACTGGGGAAGGAGATATGTAAGATAAGCCTGGAGCACAGTATTAAGCCAGAGAGAAGAAATACCCCCCAAAAAACCACAACAATAAGGGATATGTCAAAGGGACACAGAAACTGCCGGGACAAGCTCAATATGGTCAAAGTGGGACCATCTGAACCACAAACCAAAGCATCTCTAGCTTTTAGCAGTGAATATCAAATGTAATAACAAAATCCCAACCTTCAAAAGATAGAAAAATTAATAGGACTTCATAACAATGAAAGACAGACTTGTTCATCAAAAGTCTTTACCAAAGAAGTGAAAATACAAATTCTAGGTGAGGATAGTATCTTGAGAACTGTATAACCAATAATAATAGTCTAATGACCAAAATATATAGAGATGATCATCTTCAGTAAAATGCATCGATACAGGGACTGTAGCATGGATCTGAGCCTGTTGGAGGTTATGATGGCTCAGGACAGGGCAAGGTTCAGATCTGTCGCTCACAGGATGGCTGTGTGTCTTAGTTGACTTGATGACACCTAACAACAAGAACAATACACACATACACCATTAACAATTTAAAAAAACAATAAAAACAAGACAGAATAACCCAAAAATAGAAAAAAAGAAAAGACTTAAATAGTTCACCAGAGGACATTCCAACAGACACCAAACACATGAACAGATGTTGTTACGTGCCGTCGAGTCACCTGCAACTCGTAGCGAACTTATATACAACAGCCCTAAACCCTGCTCTATCCTGTGCCAATTTCACTGTCTCTGACACACCTACCCCCTGTGACCCCAGTCACTGGATCAATCCATCTCATTGAAGGTCTTCCTCTCCTGCGCTGTCCCTCCACACATGAACTGATACTCAACATTATAAGCCATCAGAAAGACACAGATCAACCCTAAAGAGACCATAACTGCCACCCAAGCAAATACATGCACACCCATGTTTATTGTGGCTTTGTTTGTAACACCAAACAGCTGGAAACAACCCAAGTGCCCATCAACAAACGAATGGATAGAGACGATCTGGCATATTCACACAAAGGAATACCATGCAGCATTGAAAAAACAAGGAACTCATGAAATATACAAAATGGGTGACCCTGGAGGACATTATGCTGAGTGAAATAACTCAGTCACAAAAGGACAAATATTGCATAGTGACACTGTTGTAAAACGGGACTGACATCAGGGTTGAGGGAAGACAGAAAAGGAGGGAAGGACTGATGTCTACTGCATTGAAACAGATGATGTAGAGAACTTTTTAAAAAGGATATATGACTGAGTATTCTTGTCATTACAGAAGTCCAGAGTGAAGGCTACATAGTGGAGTGGACTTGGAGGGGAAGGATGACGTAACAGTGAAAGAGTCTTTCTTTCTTTTCAAGGAGAAGAGTGAATTGGGGAGGTGCAGGGAGAAAAGTGCAACTGAATGACTGGAAACCCTAAGCCCTTGTAAGCTTTTGTTAAAATTAATTTTAAAAAATGAAAAAAAGAAAGATACAGATCAAAACCACAATGAGATACCATTTAACTCTCATCAGGTGGCTAAGCTTGAACCTTGGTAGCACAGTGGTTAAGCACTCAGATGTTAACAAAACTATTGGAAGTTTCCACACTCCTGAGCCACTCGGCCGGAAAAAGACGTGGCAGTGTGTTTCTGTTAAGATTTATGTGACCTGGAAACCATATGGATCCTATAGGGCTGCTAGGAGTCAGAATCAACTCAATGGAAATGAGTCTTGGTTTTTTTATTCTACTCTTCCCCCACCCTGAGGATAGCTAAGATTAAATTGTTGAAAACCCAAGACCAGAAAATAAGAAATGCTGGTGAGCATGTGAGGAAATTGGAATTCTTCCTTATTGCTAGTGGGACTGTAAAATGGTACAGCTGTGTGGAAAATAGTATGACAGTTCCTCAAACTAAAAATAGAATTACCACATGATCCAGCAAATTTTCTGCTAGGAGATGCCTCAAAGACTTGACAGCAGATACCAGAGACTTGAAGGCAAGTGCTCATTATGGCACTATTCACAGTTGTAAAAAAAAGTAGAAACATCTCAAACGTTCATAGCAGACAAATGGACAGAACGTGGCACATACGTACAATGGAAGCAGGCAACCAGTAGGAGGAGAAATTAAGTCTCAACTGATGTCTACATTTATGTACAATATGCAAAATACAGCTAGAGCTTGAAGACACTCTCAAAACTCATATCTGACCGCCCAGCAGGTTTTCTAGGCTGCAAATCACACGGGAGGAGACTCCCCATCTTCCTCCTTCAGCGCTGCTGGTGGGTTTGAACTGCCAGCGAGGTGTAGCCTTTGGGTTAACAGGGCAGGTCTCTATAGAGCGGGCCACTGGGACTCCCTTTAAGACATTCTGCTGAGTGAAATCAAGAAATACAAAATGAGGTTAGCTATGGGCCGGTTCCCATTCAACAGTACACAACAAGTTTTTTTTAAAAAAGAAGTTTATTATATAGAGTTCTAGAAAACACTGCTCAGACATCAATATAAAAAAAAGAAAAAGAAACACAATGCTGCAAACACTATGGAAGGCAGCATGGCGCTGTCTCAAAAAGTTGGAAATAGAAATGTCATTTGATCCAGCAATTCCACTACTGGGAATATACCCTAAAGAAACCATAACTGACAGCTGAGTAGATAAATGCTCATCCATGTTTATCACGGCTTTGTTCATAATAGCAAAGAGTTGGAAACAACCCAAGTGTCCATCAACAAACTAATGGATAGAGAAGCTGTGGTATATTCACACAATGGGATGCTATGCAGCATTGAAAATCAAGGAACTCATGAAATATTATACAAAATGGGTGACCCTGGAGGATATTATGCTGAGGGAAATAGCTCAGTCACAAAAAGACAAATATTGCATAGTGCTTCTGACATTGGATTTGGGAGGAAACTAAGGAGATAAAGAATGTATGCTGCACTGAAACAGATGAGGGAAAGAATTGTTTAGGAAGAATATATGATTAGGTATTGTTGTCATGAAAAGTGTCCAGAATGAAAGCTACATAGTGGAGTGGACATTGGGGGGTGGGGGGAGATTGTATAACAATGAAATTTTTTTTTTTTACTTTTCAAAGAGAAAAGTGAACAGAGAGCAGAAGTGGGCAGGGAGGAAAGTGTGCATCTATAAATGAATGGAAATCCAAACTCTCTGTAAACTTTAAAGTCTAAGGGTAATCATTAGGAAAAGAGATAATCTCAAAAAATCAGAAGAAGTTGGAAATAATGGTACAACAAAAACTAATTTTTTAAAAAGTTGAGAAATGAACAAAGCATGGCAAAGGTAACAGAAAAAAAATAATTTTTTAAAAAACAGACATAGGGAAAAAAGAAAAGAAAAAGAAAAAATACAAGATGATTATATATTCCTTTTTATTATTTATTATGTGAATTAATATATATATAATACATAGGCAAATACATGAGATCAAAGTTTACAAGATATAGTACCAGAAAAAAAAATATATTACCAGCAATGGAAGACAGGGGGAAAGGAAGTTATTGATTGTGGTTAGGGTCCCACGGCCATTTATTCTAAGTGCTGTCAATAAATTGTACACATGTAAAACATTATATGATACATTTTCAACAACAACAAAAGACTACCTGCTTAGGCTGCTTAGGGAACTCTGGTAGCTTAGTGGTAAGGAGTTGTGCTGCCAATCTGAAGGCACCAAGTACGAGTCCACCAGTTGCTCTGAAGGAGAAAAATGAGCAATCTCCTCCTATGGGATTTATTGCTTCTGAAAACTCACTGGAGGGTCAGCCATGAATTGGCTTTGATTTTACAGCACACAGCAATGATGACTGAGGCTATTTATGTAGAACCAAACACCTCATGGGATTTGTCCTTGGTTTAGAGGCTTTAGGTTCACGATTTTCTTAAACATCCCAGTTAATTGGCCTAATAATACATTTAGTGCTTCTGTTCTGCTCCCAGTTTGTTGTGTAGTGACTGAAAGTGCCCGTTTAAGGAACAGGAATTGGGCTGGAGCCCAATTGATTTGGAGCAATTGAGAAAGGAAGAAAGCCAGGAGCCGGGAGGACGGGGAATGTATGACTGACTTTCTCTATAAGTATCTCCTTTTCTATGAAATCAGGAAGCTCCGGTGTGGCTTTGTGGGCCAACCAAAGCTCATTGGTTCGAATCCACCAGCTGCTCTGTGTGATTTACACTCAGAAAACCCACAGGAGGGTCAGATGTTATTTTGTTGTGACTCCAACAGCAATGCGCGGTTTGTTGAGTTGCTCCCATGACGCTAGCAGGACTGGATGGTGCCCAGCTACCACCAAACGTGTTGATCAAGGATTCCATAGACGAATCCTGATCAAAAGGGGGAAATGTAGAATGGAATTTAAAATTCTCAAGAGATGTTCTGAAGGAACGTCTGAAACGATTGTCCTGAGGTAGCCTTTAAAACTTAAACCAGAAGGGTCTCCTGAAGTCTTAAAGCCAAACAGCAGTTTAGCTGAACTAGCAAACGCATGTTTTGTTGTCCTCTGTGTTCTTTTAAGTGCTATATGGGATCAAATTGACAAATTATATGGGATCAAAGATTTAATAACTAAAAAGAGTAAGAAATTTAGGGAGCAATCAGTTTATATTAATGGGACTGTCATGGATTGAATTGTGTCCCCCCCAAAAAAAAGATGTGTATGTAATGATGTGATTTGGAAGTTATGTAATGACACCTCCCCTTATAATTAATAAACACAACAGATGTAAAAGATTTAAGCGTGGAATGCAACACCCTAAATCCCATCAGAGCCTTGTTCCGATATAAGGGAAGTTTCCTTGGGCTGTGACCTAGGACACCTTCTATGCCACAAGAGATAAAAGGGGGCGAGCTCTGATGGTTTAGTGGCAAGGAGCTGCACTGCAATCCCAGAGGTGTGCTGTTTAAATCCACCAGATGCTTAGCTGAAGGAGGAACAATCACCTCCTGTACCAGTCAGATCTGATTTGATGGTGCACACATCATCATCATCATCATCATCATCATCATCATCAACAGAGAGAGATAAAAGGGGAGAATGTGAGTAGCTTTGGGGACCTCAATATCACCAAGAGAGAAGACTAGGAGTGGAGTGCATCCTTTGGCCCCAGATCCCGGCATTGGGAAGCTCTTCAACACAGAAGAAGACCAAAACATATGGTTACCTCCAAAGAATGCAGAGTCAAATAGATGCTGAAAGGAGATATACAGAAAGAAAGCCTTCTCCTAGTGTCAGCCCTCTGAACTTGAACTTCTGGTTTGCTAAATTGTAAGAGAATAATTTTCAACCTGTAGAAGTCATGCACTTGTGGTAATTTTATTATAGCAGCACTAGATAGCTAAGACAGAGGAGAAACAACTCAGAATGGTTGCATGATTTGAATAATCCCATCATCATCACTGAACTGTATCTGTTGCTGTTGTTAGGTGCCATCAAGTCAAGTATGACTCATAGCGACCCTATGAACAACAGATCTGAGCAAGAGCTGAGCAAGATGAAATTGTTAACATCTTCAATACCTTCTCCATCTCTCATGGTGCTCCCAATTTGCCCAATGGTTAGAATCTTTGTCTTTTTGATGTTGAGCTTCAATCCATATTGAAGACTAGTCTTTGACCTTCTGCAGCAAGCACTTCAAGTCCTCTTCAGTTTCAGCAAGCTAAGTTTGTCATGTGCATAACATAGGTTGTTGATGAGTCTTCCTCCAATCCTGATGCCACATTCCTTTTCATTGAAGTCCAGCCTCCCAGATGATTTGTCCTGCATAGAGATTGAAAAAGTATGGAGCCAGGACACATCCCTGATGCACTCCTTTCCTGATCTTGAACCATGCAGTGTTTCCTTGCTCTGTTCTGACAACTGCTGATCTAAGTATAGGTTTTGCACGAGCACAATCATGTGTTCTTGGATTCCCATTCTTCTCAAGGTTAGCCACAATATGTTGTGATCTACACAGTCAAATTCTTCTGCATAGTCAATGAAGCACAGAAAGACATTCCTCCGGTACTCTCTGCTTTCAGACAAGGTCCATCTGGCATTGACTATGATGCCTCTAGTGATTATTAGGGGTCAGGCGGCTGTGTACCTGTCACAGAGCTGCAGCCACAGCTTGTTTCTAATATTAATCTCACACATGGAATAGAAACTCTATAAGCTTAGCCACTCGAATAGGGATTTCTGGGAAGAGTTGCAGGCAGAAAGAACTATTAATCTCTGATCCCTCTAGAGTTATTCTTCCTATCAAATACATATATATCCTCCCATTGGAAGTTATCATAAGGGCAAACAGGAGTAGAATTCCAAGAAATGTTAGATTTGCAGTTGAGTCTGACTCATCATAGCCCTGTGAACAACCTGTCTGTGGTTCCCTATCTAGCACCATCCTTATGATTTCCCCACCCCTGCACAAGTCCATTGTAGTCACTGTATTACTACATCTTGTTGAAGGTCTTCTTCTCTTATGCAGATCCTCTACCTTTACCATCATGAAGTCTTCCTCCAAGGACCGTCTTCACAACATGCCCAAAGTGAACACCCTGGTTGCATTGTCTCCATGACAAATTTATTGTTTTGACAGTCCATGGATATTCAATACTCTGCCAACATCACAATTCAAAGGCACCTATTCTTCTTTGTTCTTCCTTATTGTCTTAACTTTCACATGCATATGAAGCAACTGAAAATATCAAGACACGGATCAGGTGTACCTTAGTCTTTAAGTTGTCATTCTTGCTCTTTAGGAAGAGCAAGAAGTCCTTGAAAGTAGCTTTGTTCATTACAACACATTTTTTACTTTTTTTTTTTTAAATTTTTGTGCGTGTGTGCTGTCAAATCGGATCTGACTGGTACAGGAGGAGACTGCCACTCCTTCTCCAGCAGAGCATCTGGTGGATTCGAACCGTGTACCTCTGGGATAGCAGTGCAGCTTCTCGCCACTAGGCCACCACAGCTCCCATTTTTTGGCTTCTTAACTGTGCTATCATGGGTGCTGATAGTGGATCCAAGTGAAATGAAGTGGTTGACAATTTATATCTTTTCTCCATCTATCAAGATCTTGCCTATCGGCCCAGAGGTAAAAATTTCTTAATGATGAAATGTAATCCATACTGTCTCCTTCAATAAATGCTTTGCACGTATACTTTACTTTCTGCAAGCAGAGTTGTACTCGCTGCATCACGTAGGTTTTGATGCGTCCTCCATTCCTGACAGCACATTCTTCTTCATGGAGGCCAGTTTCTCGAACTGGGACAGGAATACTGTACTGGGACATGGACTGAGGCTGTGGTTTGAGAACAAGATGGAGATCTGAACGGAGCTGACCAAGCCAGCCCCTCAAGGTTACTCCACTCACTTCCCACCACTCCCCAACCTTGCTCTTCAAGCCTACACCATACTGGGGACTGTGGATCCCAACATTCCTACCCCTCTCTAACTCTGGGATTTAGCATTTGACATTCCTTTGCATGGAGAACCCTTCCACAACACCCTCCCCTCTGCTTCCCCAGCATATCTGCTCATTAAATTCTGCTGGCAGCTCTCCATCTCAGCACAGATGTGCCTGCCTGGTGCCTCTTCCAGAAGGGACCCTCCCTCTTTGCTTTGGGCCTGGTATATCCTCATCTCAGTTCTCCACACACCTTGCTGGGATGGCCTGTCTGCCCCACAACTCCTGGGAACAGGAAATCCGTAAGAATCCAGGCTGGTTCTCTGACCCCCAATTCTTGCTGGCACCCAGGAGATGCTATAGGCCAGAAGCAGAGGAAGGAATGAGCAGGAAGCAGTCATGGCTGGACAAGGCCAGAATTTGCCCAGGGGACTGTCCCTGGGGAAGAGAAATGAAGAAGTTTCTGTATTAACAGTTCCTTCAGTTCCCTGGAGCTGGTTAAGGTCAGACATAGATTCTCAGAGGCTTAGTTGGGTCTCAGGGGGGCAGGGAGTTGGTTCAGCTGTCCAGGGGTCCCTCTGCCCATCCGCGCCTGGACAACTGAGGTTTGGCATGGAAAATAAGCTGTTTTCCACTTGGGGATGGGAACCTGGGACTCTTATGCTGGGTGCTGCCCCCTCACCCCCATGCCCCACCATCAGCCTCCCAGCCTTGTTGGCATCATTCCAGTCTAAATGAAGACCTGGGTGGTTCAAAGTCTGGCAGCTCCCCTGCAGGACCCCTAGCACAGCCCTCTCCCCAACTATAAATTGTCTCCAGCTCCCCACCTCCAGACCCTCGGAACCCTGACTTCTTTCACAGGCCCTGCCTCCACCGCCCGCCCCCCAGCTGTGATGAAAGCGCAATGGTGCAAAATTCGTTGAGGAGAAAAACAGGAAGTCAAGCGGCTGCAGAAGCGTGAGCTCCCCCAGCGCGTGTGGCAGCCCCCTCCCACCACAGCCTTACAGGAAAGTGGTGAGGGGCAGCCCCGGCCGAGCTGAGCTGCGGGGGCGGTGGGGGGCCAGGGGGAGGCCGGCAGGGACCCCTTGGCCAATCGGGGCTGTAATTTTAGACCAAACCTCACACCTGTTGCTTGTGATTTATCTTCTCGCACCTTCTCACAACCCGAAAAGGTTAATACTGTTGTTATGTGCGGTCAAGTTGTTTCTGACTCATAGCGACCTCCTGTGGTACAGAACACAACTGACCCATTAGGCTTTCGGTCCGATCCCTTCATAAGGGGGGGTTGCCAGGCCATTCCACCGCGCTTCACCACGTGCAGAGCGCTTGATTCTTGCACTACCAGGACCCCTGACATTAGTATATTGTTGTGTGTCATCAAATCAGAATCGACCCACAACTGACCCTCCAGCAGGTTTTCAGAGGCAGGAAATGGCTAGCAAGGAGATTGTCCATCTTTCTTGGTCAGATCATGAGGTGGATTCGAACCATGTGCCTTTGGGACTGCAGTGCAGCTTCTTAACACTAGGCCACCAAAGCTGATCTTAGTATAATGATCCCATTCTACAGATGGGCAAACTGACTCAGAGAAGTCACTAGGCCAAGGTCACAGTCTCACCCATGGCTGGGTCACATGACTCCTGGATGACTGATTTTCAGATTCTTATTTCTTTCAATACGTAGAAGGAGCTCTGGTGACCTAGTGGGTCAAAGGCAGTTTGAATCCACCAGTTGCTCCTCGGGAGAGAGATGAGCAATCTCCTCCCTTACAATTTACAACCTCTAAAGGTGAAGAGATTGAGATAGTTAACAGTTTTAGTTTACTTGGCTCCACAGTCAACACTCTTGGTAACAGTAGCCAGGAAATCAAGAGATGAATTACATTGGGAAAGTCAGCTATGAGGGACCTCTCAAGAGTACTGAAGTGCAACGATGTCAGGCAGGAGACTAAGGTGTACCTGATCCAGGCTATAGTGTTCGCAATTACGTGCTATGCATTGGAGAGCTGGATAGTGACTAGGATAGAACGAATTGATGCCTTTGAGCTACGGTTCTGGAGAAGAATGTTGAATATACCATGGACTGCTAGGAGAACAAACTGGTTTGTCCTAGAAAAGGTGAAGCCAGAATGCTCCTTGGAGTCAAGGATTCTGAAGCTTTGTCTGACATACTTTGGGCATGTTTCAAGGAGGGACCAGTCCTTGGAGAGGGACATCATATCATGTTTGGGAGAATGGAGGGATGGCTCAGGAGAGGAAGACCTTCGATGAGATGGATTGATTCTGTGAGTGGAATGGTGGGAATAGTGTGTTTGACACGACGAGGTTGGCACAGTATAGAATGGCGTTTAGAGCTCTTGTACATAGGGTCGCTATGAGTGGCAAGCGACTCAATGGCACATAACAACAACAATAAACAACAACAAAGACCTGTTAGAAGATCGGCTATGAGTCAGCGTCACTTAATGGTACATGACAGCAATATACATACTGGAAGAGTTGGGTGTGTTCTAGATACAATTTTACACACCACAGTGAGAAAGTTTAACCATTGATGCTTCCAAGGAGCACTCTGGCTGCACCTTCTCGGAGACTGTTCTTTTGGCAATCCACGGGGGTCAACATGTCATCTCACATACACTGGGCATGTTGTAAGGAGGAGGGTCTCATCCTTGGAGAAGAACCTCATGCTTGGAAAGGTGGACAGTCAGCATAAGAAAAGAAGGCCCTCAACGAGATGGATTGACCCAGTGACCAGAACAATGATCTCAGAGGTGTCGGAAATGGTGGAGATGGCGCAGGATAGGACAGGGTTCAGCTTGGTTGTTCATGGGGTTGTTATGAGTTGTATCGAGTCAATGGCACATAACAACAACAACAGTGATTACTTGGCTTAACGGTGGCCTCTGGGTGCGTCTTCAGTGTCAAGGTCTCAGGACAATAGTCTTGGAGTTCCTCTAGTCTCCCACAGACCAGTACGTCTGCTCTCTCTCTCTTTTCATGGATTTTTGTTCTCATTTTTCACCCATTCTAACCAGGACCTTCTAACTTTAACTCTGTTTGTGGTCTGTTCTTGTTCTAGGCTTGCAAGTGCGCAGTGGGAGGTTGGGAGGGCAGGAGAGACCAAGGCTGTTTTTGGCTTCATCATCTCAGCTCATCTGCTCAGAAAGTAAGAAAGAGGAACAGGGACTGACTGCTGAGGGCTCATCCCTTGAGGTTCTGCAATGTCTGAGCTGGCGGAACCTAGTGCCCTAATCTCTTTGCTAGACAAGAGGATACTGAGGGTCAAGGAGGCTCACCAGCACATCAATGATAAAAGGAAGGTGCTAAACCCCCAAAAAACAAAATCAGATCACTGGGCCAATAGGCAGCTTCATAGAGATGGAGAAAAGATTGAAGTTGTTAACAATTTCATCTTGCTTAGATCAATACCCTTGGCACCAGCAGTCAGGAAATCAAAATACAAACTGCACTGGGAAAATCTGCTGTCAAGAACCTCTCCAGAGTGTTGAAGAGCAACAATGCCACCCTAAGGACTATGGTGCACCTGATCCAATCTATGATCTTCTCAGTTGCTTACTATGCATCTGAAAACTGGACAATGACTAAGGATGAGAGAAGAATTGATGCCTTTGAGTAGTGGTGCTGGGAAGAGTATTGACTTTACCATGGACTGCCAAGAGAACAAACAGGTCTATCCTGAAAAGGGTGAAACCAGGTTGCTCCTTAGAGGCAAGGATGTTGAAACTCTGTCTCACACGCTTTGGTCATGTTGCCAGGAGGGACAAGTCTTTAAAGAAAACATATGTGGATGGATAGAAGTCAGTGCAGGAGAGGAAGACCCTGGATGAGATGGATTGACACAGTGACTATGGCAATGAGGTCAGGTATGTTGGAGACAGTGAGATCGGCTCAGGATAGGACAGGGTTCAGAGCACTTGTTCATATGGTCACTGTGAGTCATAGTGTATGTGACAGCACATAATAGTAACAACCATGCCTTTAACTCTATCATGGACCCAGAAGGTTTAGTAAATTCAAAACTCTTTTCCCTCCCGGGCCTGGAACTCTGGGTAACCTCAGTCCTATAGGTTTATCCCTAAAAAGTAGCTAAGGGTCTTTTAGGCACCATCAAAATGAGGCTGGGAAGAGGTGGGACTCAGAAGACCTGACAAGAGTGAGAAAATGGAGTGAGGAGAGAAGCTCTTGAAAACACCAGCAGCCCCACCCTGCCACAAGCCCCACCTGGACCTCAGTTCCTCTGGGATTTCTGGGTCATGAAGTCAGTTCACTGTGCTGGTGTATCCCCAGTATAGACCGTAGCAGGCTAATCCAGGTGCCTGGGGGATTCCCATCTCTGTGCCCACCTCTGAGCTTCTGGGAGTTTCCACCAACTCTCCTCCTTGCCCAGTGCCCAAAAGCCCTCAGGTACCTGAGGGCTGAGAAGGGTAGTGACACCCCTCTTATTGCCCAGGTTTCTCCCAGGCCTAGTACCCAGGCTTCTCCTCTTCCCACACCTACATTCTGACCACCACCTCTGACACTGAAGCCAGAATCTTTACTCCCGTTGTCTCTGGGAAATCCCCTCAACTTTCCACAGAGGCCTCAGACGCAGGATATCACAAACCTAACTCCTGAGCCTCAGAGCCTGGCCACCCTCCAGGTCTGCCCACCTGGTCACTGAGGTTGAAACCAGCTCAGCCTCTTTCCCTGGCTAGAGGGTAATTTCCCAGAAGCCTCTGGGGCTGCTAGAAGGGTGGCAGGAGACAGGCCAGGCCTGGGAAGCTCATCTGCTGCTCTCTGGCTGAATGACTGGCTCTCCCCCAGCTGCCTCTGCTCTTTCTCCTGTTGACAAGGTAGATTGTACACTGGACAGAAAAAAGCCCACACCCTCTTCCCTCTGACTCAGCCCAGCCCTGAGCAGGACTCAGGGGTCAACAAAGAGGTGGACATACTATGGGCAACTTCAGCCACTCTGGTTGAAAGGCAGCTATAATAATGAATTAAGGAATCCTGGTGGCCCAACAATTAAATGATCATCTGTTAACTAACTGAAAGTTTGGCAGTTTCTCTCTGGAGACTAAGGTGCGTCTCATACAGGCCATGGTCTTTGCAATCACTTGTTATGCATCAGAGAGTTGGACAATGACTAGGGAGGATAGAAGGAGAATTGATGCCTTTGAGCTGTGATGCTGGAGAAGAGTATTGAGAGTACCATGGACTGCTAGGAAAACAAACAGAGTCATCCTGGAAAGGGTTAAACTGGGTGGCTTCTTGGAGGCAAGGATTCCGAGGCTCCGTCTAACATACTTTGGACATGTTGTAAGGAGGGACCGTCCTTGGAGAGGGACATCATGCTTGGGAAGGTGGAGGGAGAACGCAGGAGAGGAAGGCCCTCTGTGAGGTAGATTGATTCAGTGACTGGGGTAATCGGGATGGGAGTGTCAGAGACAGTGCAATTGGCACAGGATAGAGCAGAGTCGCTATGAGTCACAAGTGACTCAAAGGCACATAACAACAATAAACCCAGCAGTGACACAGGAGAAAGACCTGGCAATCTGCTGTCATAAAGATTATAGCCTGCAACCCCATGGGCCAATTCTGTTTTGACACATTGGGTTATCAAGAGTCAAAACTGACTGGAGGGGACCAGCAGTAGGATAATGAGTTCATACTGCTTGCTGAAACTGAGGAGGACCTGAAGCGCCTGCTGCAGAGTGTCAAGGACTGCAGCCTACAATATGGATTGAGGCTCAATGTCAAGAAGACAAAGATTCTCACCACTGGACCAATTGGCAGCATCAGGATGGATGGTGAAGAGATTGAGATTGTACACAGCTTTAGTTTGCTTGGCTCCATAGTCAACAGTCTTGGCACCAGCAACCAGGAAATTAAAAGGTGCATTGCCATGGGAAAGTCTGCTGTTAGGGACCTCTCCAAAGTACTGAAGAGCAATGGTGTCTCTCTGGAGACTAAGGTGCGTCTGATACAGGCCATGGTCTTCGCAATCACTTGTTATGCATCAGAGAGTTGGACAATGACTAGGGAGGATAGAAGGAGAATTGATGCCTTTGAGCTGTGATGCTGGAGAAGAGTATTGAGAGTACCATGGACTGCTAGGAAAACAAACAGAGTCATCCTGGAAAGGGTTAAACCGGGTGGCTCCTTGGAGGCAAGGATTCCGAGGCTCCGTCTAACATACTTTGGACATGTTGTGAGGAGAGACCGGTCCTTGGAGAGGGACATCATGCTTGGGAGGGTGGAGGGACAGCGCAGGAGAGGAAGGCCCTCTATGAGGTGGATTGATTCAGTGACTGAGATAACTGGGATGGGAGTGTCAGAGACAGTGTGACTGGCACAGGACAGAGCGGAGTTTAGGGCTGTTGTACATAGGGTCGCTATGAGTTGCAAGCGACTCGACGGCACATAACAACAACAACAACATATGTAAAGTGCTCAGAACAGTGCCTGACCTGTATTAAGGATACAACATTGTACCTGTTTATTACTGTTTTCAGGGGTCATCAAGTCAGATCATATTCACAGTGACTCTATACACAGCAGGACGAAGCCCTGCCCAACGCTGTGCCATCCTCAAATCTCTGCTATGCTTAAGCCCACCTTTGCAGCCAGTGTGTCAATCCATCTTGTCCCGAGTCTTCTCTTGCTGACCCTCCACTTTTCTGGTGGCCTCATGGTTAAGGAGTTGCACTGCCAACCCGAAGACATCCAGTTTGAATCCACCAGCTGCTCTGTGGGAGAAAGATGGGCAGTTTCCTCTCATGCAAGAGCAGCTCTGAGTTCATTTCAACTCAATTGCATGTAACAGCAAATATTTAATTGTCTATCAGCCAAGTATTATGTTCTCATTTTGTTGTTGTTATGTATCACTGAGTTTGAACTGACTTATAGCTGACCCTCCAGCAGGTTTTCAGAGGCAATTAATGGAATAAGGAGAAGCTTGCCCATCCTTCTTCCAAAAAGCAGCTGGTGGATTAGAACCCCGTGCCTTTGGAATCGCAATGCAGCGTGTCACCACTAGGCCACAGATGATGAAACTGAGACAGGGAGTTGAAGTAATGTACAAAGCATAAAATGGATGAATAGAGATTTTAGCCCAAGTCTGTCTGAAGCTTCTAGTCTGAGCCAGTGTGCACGGAGTTTCCCAGAGAGAGGACTGGATAACAAATAAATGGCAATGACATCCCGTGACAGAGGTCTTCCCACAGTGACAATGCTAGAGGTGTCATCCAGTGAGTCATGCTGTTACCACCCCTCTGAGCCAGGGTCTCTGCTCCCATACCAGCTCTTACAGAACCGGTCAAATGTGCATTATCAGTTTTAATCATCGACAATATGTTTTATATTTTGTTTATATTTATTTTTATATTTTGTTTATATTTACATTTAGTTGTATATTGCTTAAATGTAATATTTTTTAGATTACATGAGCACAAACAACAAAATTAACTCTTTGCATTTCATGACATTATTAGTTACATTAATAACTGAACGAAACTCCTTTAACATTGTTCTCCTTCTTCGCCTTTAATTATTCACTTCACTCTAAACAACAACAAAAAAAACCCAATTGATATTCACTAATATTTTTAAAACTTCATTTTATTGTGATTTTTAATGAAAGTATATAGAAAGGTTGCATTTTCATTAATTGTTGCACATTTAGCCGGAACCCCGAGCCTGCCGGAACCCCTCGGAAGTTCAACCCCACACAGGACAGCTGAGTCCCAGCCAAAAGACACCAGCCAAGCCACTGTGAAACCCACCCACCAGGAGCAAATAGAGAGCAACTAACTGCCTGCCACCCTGCGACTCCAGAGGAGTGAACACCACCATGTGACACCAGAGGAGCGAAGACTACCTGCCACTGGGTGACCCCCCTGCAGCCCGCACCTGCGTGACCCCACCACCACACAGGGTGCCGCTGCATAAACCCCCAGCAGCGCCCAAGCCCCGCCCCCTGCCTCCTGGTGGTAGTGTCCAAGCCCTGTGCTCCTGTGCTCCCCAGTCCCTTGCTTCCTCCCCATACCCCATCCCCCCTTTCAGATCCACAACCACGCACCTCAGCCCCCGCCACAGCCCTGTGACCTCAGAGCACCACCGCGGATCCAGCCATCACCCTGAGCGATCAGCCGAGCTGCTGTGGAACTAATCTGCCAGGAGAAAGGCCAGAGTCTAGAGCTATGGCTACATGGTGGAGTGGACCTGGGGGAGGTTTTGTAAAACAATGAAAGAATTTTTCTTTTACTTTTCCAAGACGGTAGTGTTCTGGGGTGTGGGGGGGGGAGGCTTGGGAGGGGAGAAATGTGCAACAATGAATGAATGGAAATCCAAAGCCTCTGAAATTAATAACAAATTTAAATTAAAAAAATTTTAAGTTACAGTAAGAAAGGCAATGGATTTATAACTGCTCATGCTAATAACACTATATGGCGGCATGGAGGAAGAATGGTGGAACTGTATCCACATTTACAATATTCTTCTTACCAAAACCATTTATGGAAAATAGGAACTGCATTGGAACAGGGATCTTTGGACTGAAAATGATCATATTGTTAATATTTCTAACCTTAAGCTTAAAAGATTATAATGTTCAAAATTATTTGTTATATATTTGTTTAAATTTTTTCCTCTTTTAACAACTGGGATCTAGAGGGAAGAGAAAAGATCAGAGAATGACCAAAATTATTGGGGCAGCTATTGCTGCCAGTTTAGGGCCTGTGTCAGGAAAAGGAAGTCTTACTCATAAATAGTGCCACCCCAAAGGTAATAAAGGAGGTCAGAATTGCCTCCACTGTGGAAAGCTGGGCCACTTCAGTAGACAGTGCCACAGATGAGAGCCACAGATAGGCAAGGGAGTAGAGAGGAAGCTCCCACTCACTTGCTTTAAGTGTGGATCTGAAGGACACTTGGCCAAGGGTGGCCCACAT
>NW_006399795.1:4104551-4105955 GCF_000299155.1 Elephantulus edwardii
GAGTGATAGGGAATGGCAAAGGACACACTGACAAAGGAGATTAATCAGAACTGGCTTTGACAAGCACTGTGGCAATTGGACAATTAAAACAGACTTTCAAGGGGGGGAAGAGGAACGAATTGGGGGGGAGGGTAGAGAAAATAGTGTAACAATGAATGAATGGAAACCCAAAATCTCTCTAAATTTTCATTAAAATTAATAAAATTTAATTAAAAAACACAAAAAACCTTTATTTTATTGTGATTTTTAATGGAAGTATATAGAAAAGTTGGATTTTCATTCATTAACTGTTGCACATTTTCCTCCATCCCCTTCTCTTACTCCTTCCTGCTTAATTTTTTTAATTTAGAATTTTTCTCTTCCCTTTTTTCTTGTACATTGCTATGTGCCATCACCTGTGACTCATAGTGACCCTATGTACAATAGCTTTGAATGTACAATAGCTTTGAACTCTACCCTATTCTGAGACAGTCTAATAGTCTCCGACAGATCTAATCCCATTTCTCCAGTCACTGAGTCAATCCGTCTCATCCAAGGTCTTCCTCTCCTGCCTTGCCCCTCCAACCCTCCAAGCATGATGTCCTTCTCCAAAGACTGGTCCTTCCTGGTCACATGTCCAAAGTATATGAGATGAAGCTTCAAAATCTTTGCCTCCAAGGAGCAACTTGGTTTCAACTCCTCCAGGACAGACCTGTTTGTTTTCTTGGCAGTCCATGGTTTGTCCAATACTCTTCTCTAACATCACAACTCAAAGGCATCAATTCTTCTTTTGTTATCCTTTGTCATTGTCTAGCTCTCTGATGCATAGCAAGTAAGTGATCATGAAGACCATGGCCTGGATCAGGAGCACCTTAGTCTCTAGAGTGACATATGTATTGTAGCTGATATACCAGAAAACCTCACTCACAGTTGTCAACCAGAAAAACACTGGTAACAAACACAACAGCGGGGCTTGTCATTTGTTGAGCTGTCCACGTGATCAGGCCATTGTAATGGGATAATAATGACAGTTCTATCAAGGGAGACGCTAGAGAGCATGATGCTGAGTGAACTAACCCAGATACATAAGAACAAAATACTGTAGAAGATCATTATTATAAAAACAAAAGAGCAATGATTAAGATGTGTATGGATATCCAAAGAGGGAAGGTGAAGGGGCAAGGGAGCTGAGGGTGAGGAGATGGTGGAATTAGGGAGTAGAAGAATTTGGTGGATGGAGGGAGGGAATGGGGGAAAATGTACATGAATGAAGCATAATAATAACAACAAAAACCAGTTTTTAAAAAATAAAAGTTCTGATAGGAGCAAAACAGGAAGTTCAAAAAAGCAAATTAGCATAATGTGTGAGCTTTGCACACAAGCTGGGCTTATGAAAATTGTTTTTTTTTTCTTTAGAACTAACTC
>NW_006399795.1:4106796-4190253 GCF_000299155.1 Elephantulus edwardii
TGGTACAGGAGGAGATTGTCCCTCCTTTTCTGGCAGAGCATCTAGTGGATTTGAACCGTGCAGCTCTGGGATTGCAGTGCAGCTTCTTGCCACTAGGCCATGAGAGCTCCCCTTAGGGATACTTTTATGAAAACGCAATAAATAAATGTATGCTCAAATGCCATACATAATTTTATAGGCAGTCATTTTGCTGTCATTCCCTTTGGCAGTGCCACCTGGTGCAGTCTGCATTCCCTACACCTCCTACTGATGCCTAGCCTGGTCCACTATCCCTGCACGTTCCGCACCGCGCGGGCTCCAAGGACCACTGAACCTGCTTGTGCTCCAAGGAGACGCGGAGCTCCACCTGGTGGCAGCACGCAGACAACACACCACTCTGCACCTCACGGAGTAGCTACCGAGTGTGTCTCATTTCCACCACGGTAACCATATTAGAAAGTGAGATTCCCTTTCTTCCCTGCTCAGCTTCCTCTAGGGATGGAAAAGCGTGTGAAAACCGCATGTGGCTGTGATTAGGCCACTGCTGGTGGAGTGAGGCAAATAAAACTAATTTAGTTGATACTATTGTTAGGCGCTGTGAAATTGACTCATAGTGATCCTATGAACAAAAGATTTGAACCCTGTTCTATCCTGTAGCATCCGCCCACTTCCTGACACACAGGAGCCTACTGCATCTGTCACCACATCAATTCACCTGGTTGAGGGTCTTCCTCTCCTTCCCAGACCCTCCACCCTTCCCAGAATCATATTCCTCTCCAAGGAATAACCCCTCCTAGGAACATATCCAAAGTATGTGAGGCGAAGCCTCATCACTCTTGCCTCCAAAGAGCACTCTGACTGCACGCTCTCCAAAACATATCTGTTCATTCTCTTGGCTGACTATGGATGTTCAGTGCTCTTCTCCAACACCACAGCTCAAAGGCGTCAATTCTTTTCCTGCCATCCCTATTCATTGTCCAGCTCTCAGATAGCAAGTAATCAGAAAAATCATGGCCTGAATCAGATGCACTTTAGTCCTCAAACTGACGTAGTCACTCCTCAATAATTTGGAGAGGTCCCTAACTTCAGATTTTGCCAATGCAGCGTGTCTCCTGACTTCCTGACTGCTGGTATCAAGGGTGTTAGCTGTGAATCCAAATAAGATGAAGTTTTTGACAGTTTCAATCTACTGCTGCACTGCAGGTAGTAGTCATTCTGATTCCTGTGCAGTCTAGCAGGTGAAGTTCACATGTATAGTCACTATTCATGTTTCTAAAAAAAAAAGTATTTGTAATGAATAAATCAGTAAATGTACAAAATGCTATCATTTGATTTCCAGCCTCATTTCTGTCACCAAGTCAGTAATTTCTGACTACTTTTTCTTGTTTTTTGACCTGTGTTATGGAGATGACACAACCTTGCTTGCTGAAATCAAGCAGGGCTTTAAAGGGCTTACGGCAGAAGATCGAGGACTATACTGTAGCATCCAATACGAATTATGTCTCAACATCAAGAAGACAAAAATTCTCACCACTAGGCCATTAGGCAACATCATCATAGATGGGGTAAAGATTAACTGTCAATGACTTCATCTTACTTGGACCCACAATCAACACCCTTAGTACCAGTGATTAAGATAACAAAAACAACATTGCATAGGAAAAGTCTACAGTCTTTGACCAGTCCAAATTCTTGAGGGGCAGTGATGTTAGTCTGTGGACTAAGGTGTGCCTGATTCAGGTCATGGTCTTTTCCATTCCTTGTAATGCATCTGAAATCTGGGCAATAAATAAGGATGACAGAAGAAAAATCAATGCCTTTGAGTTGTGGTATTGGCAAACAGTAATGACTAAGCGCGCGGACTGCCAAAAGAACCGACATGTCTTGGAGAAAGTGCAACCAGTTTGCTCCTTAAAGGCAAAGACAGGGGAGCTCTGGTGGCCTAGTGGCAAGGAGCTGCAATTACAATCCCAGAGGCGCACGGTTCAAATCCACCAGATGCTCTGCTGAGGAAGGAGGGACAATCTCCTCCTGTACCAGTCAGATCCGATTTGACGGTACACTCACATAAAAAATAAAAGTAAATAAATAAAATAAAAAAATTTTTTAAAAAAGGCAAAGACCGTGAAGCTTTGTCTTACATTCTTGGGCATGTTGTTAGGTGGGCCAGTTCTTGGAAAAATGCACCATACATGGAAAGGTAAAGGGTCTGTGAAAGAGAAGAAGACCCTGAGCAAGGTGGATATAGTTACCGTGACTGCAGCAATGGGCTCAAGTGTATCAGAGAGGCTGCCGATGACATCCAGGGCAGGGTTCAGACGTCTTGTTCATAGGGTCGCTGTGAACTGTAGTCCACTTGATAGCACTAACAACTACAGCACTGCAAATGGCAGATGGTCCCAGAGTCACTTTTTCTTTGGCTTCTGCTGGACTGTACACACTCCCTCTTCTGGGCAGCTCTGTGCACGGGGCTCAGCCTGCACCTTCCTCTTGACCTGGCCTCCTGGCATCTTCCCCTGCTCAGCCTTGCCAGAAGATTCTTGCCAGAATCTGCCCAAACCGACTCCCCACTCAGCCAGCCCACCTGCCTGCCTTCCTGCTTGAGTGAAAGTTGTCACCAAAGCAGAAACCCAAGTCTTGTTTCACTTCTCTCTCCCTGAGTGCAAACAGGTGTCACTGGGGCTCGTGGTCTGTGAGCCTGTGGACACCAGGCTTCACTCACTCAATGCATGTTTACCAAATACCACCATTTACACAGTCCTACCCATTGATGAACAGCCTCGCCTAATGTCATGTTCAAAGTAGGAGATGTGGAGCTTTGTCATCTCTGCCTCCAAGGAGCACTCTGGCTGCACTTTCCCAAGACACATCTGTTTGCTCGTTTGGCAGTCCATGGGATACTCAGTACTCTTCTCCAACACCAGCTCAGACTCCCAATGAGTAGGGATGACACAGTGACTCCAGCAATAAATTGAAATGTGTCAGAGATGATGAGAATGGCACAGGACAGGACAGGGTTCAAGACTGCTGTTCACAGGGTCTCTATGAGTCATAGTCAACAGCACCTAACAACAACCCACTGAGGATACATATGACAGCAACCCAGGTGGCAAGATCCCTACCTTTCAGGATATTCCAGTGGGGATAGAGGGAGAGGATGACACAGAAATAAACAAGAAAGAAACAAGGGCATTCATAATGCATCATGAAATAATATATGCTCTGAAGAAGACCAAAGCAAGGAGGGGGGCTGATTGTCCCACCCCTAGTACCTCCCTGGCACTGTCTGTGCTCCTCAACCCACACCAGGCAGGTGTAGTACTCACACATCACCTTCCAGCACTCAGCTCTAGGTTGCTGACCCCTCAAGGGCCCTGCCCACCAGTCTATGGCGCCCCTACCAATGCCTTCTTATATAGAATCCCTCATCAGCCCGGCCCCCTTGCCTATAGACAGGGCACCTAGTAGTGCCTTTGAACTGAAGACAGGAGAAAAGAAGAAATGGAAGGCTCTCCACTTTGAGATTTTGCTAAGTTCTGAGTCTTCTTGGAAGTTGAGTGATACAGTGATGGCCATACAGTCCAGAGAAAGGCCTTTTAAGATACAGCAAAAAACACATTTTAAAAGATGAAAATTCCTAGGGGGACAAGACAAGAAGGAAGGAAGACGGGAGAAGCAGAAGCGATGGAGATGCTGTGAGTCCTTGAGTGGAAGGAGGTGGGGTTTGTAGAGCAGATTCTGGATCCAAGTAAAACGAAATTGTTGACCATGTCAGTCTTTTCTCCACCACTCATCCGTCAGCTTGCCTTACTGTGGGGACTTTGGAATTGTTATAATGCTGTAGTAATGTTGTTATAATGCACTGGTATTTCAAATACTGGCAGAGTCACCCAAGGTAAACAGGTTTCCGTGAACTTCCAGGCTAAGACAGACTGTGAAGCAGGACTGACAATTCACTTCTAAAATAGCAGGTCTTCAAAACACTATGGATAATGAAATAACGGAGAAGCATTAGCTAGTGAAACAGGTAGGGAATGGGTAAGGCTCTCCCACCCCTCTGCCCTCTCTCTGGCAGGGGGACTGTTGTTGCTAGATGCCAGCCAGTCATTCCAATCACAGCGACTGTAAGTACAGCATAAAGTCTTACCCAGCATCTTCACAATCTACGTCGAGTCCATTGTCACGGTCACTATGTCACTCCATCTCACTGAAGGTCTTTCTCTTTTTCACTGGCCCCTCCACCTTTCCAAGCATGTTATGAGGACTTGACCCTTCCTGACAACATGCCTAATATAAGTGAGGAGCAAAGTCTCACAATGTTTGCTTTTAAGGAGCATTCTGGCAGAGGGATGTTGTTGATTTTTGTTGTTGTTGTTGTTGTTATGTGCCTTCAAGTCACCTGCAACTCATAGCGACCCTATGTACAACAGCCCTAAACCCTGCTCTATCTTATTGTCCAATCTTATTGTCTCTGACACAGCCACCCTCATTACCCCAGTCACCGAATCAATCCATTTCATAGAGGGCCTTCCCCTCCTGGGCTCCCTCCACTCTTCCAAGCATGATATCCCTCTCCAAGGACTGGTCCCTCCTTGCAACATGTCCAAAGTGGGTCAGATGAAGCCTCAGAATTCTTACCTCCAAGGAGCAGCCTGATTTAACCCTCTCCAGGACGAACTTTGTGTGTGGTTTTGATCTGTTTTCTTCTGTGACAAGCTTTTTCCTAAAGTGTGCTGTCTGGTGTAATTTTGGAATTAAATTGTACACTTAGGCAGCTTAATGAGAGCTTTCCCTTGCAGGCTGTATCTCTACCTTCTATTTCCCTCATTTATGCCCTAGTCTTTACCTCTAAGTCATCTTTGCTGTTTTGGGGCTCTTTCACTTTTAGGTGAGCCCCATAATGAGTAACAGTCACCTCTAGGGAATTGCATCTCAACGCAAAAAAAAAAAAATTCTTGCCACTGGACCAATAGGAACATCTTGGCAGATGGAATAAAGATTGAAACTGTCAATGACTTCATCTTACTTGGATCTGCAGTCAATATAGTTGGTGCCAGCAGTCAGGAGATGAGAAGATGTATCATACTGGGAAAATCTACAGTCAGAAACCTCTCCAAATTATTGAGGAACAATGATGTCAGTTTGAGGACTAAGGCACACCTGATTTGGGTCATGATCTTTTCAGACATTTGCTATGCATCTGAGAGCTGATGAATAAGGATGAGAGAGGAATTAATACCTTTGAACTGTGGCATTGGAGAAGTGTATTGAATATCCCGTTAACGGCTAAAAGAACAAAGAGATATATCTTGAAGAAGGTGAAATTAGAGTGGTCTTTGGAGGCAAAGATGATAAAGCTTCATTTCACATACTTTAGACATGTTACTAGGAGAGGTTAATCCTTGGAGAGATGCATCATGTTTGGGAAGGTGAAGGGACAGCAAAGTAGAGGAAGACCCTCCTCCAGGTGGATTAACATAGTGACTGTTGCAATGGGCTCTAGTGTGTCAGCAAGTGTGAGGACGGGACAGGATAAGACAGGGCTCAGATCTGTTGCTCATAGGGTAGCTATGAGTCATATTTGACTCGATAGCACCTAACAACAACCACTAGATGTATAAGAACCTTCCAAGTAGTCATTTAATCTCAGCTGCATGGTTGACTCTCCCCCTTGTATGCTAATCCTCTCTCTTTAATTCCTTAGTGGTCTGTGGGCATGGAAGGCCTTGTCCATGAAGACAATGTGGTACCCAGCAAACCACATACGGTTGAGAATGATGCTAGTTCCATCATGAACCACCCACTCTGTGTCCTCTAATAAGCAGTCCGTACATTCTGGTCGACTGGCGTTGCACCAGTTCCTCTGGCTCAAGTAAACATAAATCTATTGAATTTAAGTGGGTGCTAACTTGGAGGATTCCCAAGACTTGAGGATTTCCCAAGAAGCTGCATTTTTATACAAAGTTTGTGGTTAGATGCTGTCAAGCCAGCTATGACTCAGAACTACCCGATGGACAATGGATCTGAACCTTGGGCTACCCTGTGCCATCCTCACCATGCCTCATAGACTGGACCCCTTTGCTACCGTGGACATCTATCTTGCTGAGGGTTTTCCTCTCTTTGTCTGACCCTCCAGCTTTCAAAGCATCTTGTCTTTTCCCGAGAACTGCCTGCCCCTCTTAACAACATGCCCCAAATTCGTGAGACAAAGTTTCACTTCTTTGCCTCTAAGGAGCATCTTGGTTGTATTTTCTTCAAGATATATTTCTTTGTTCTTTTAGTAGGCCATGGGATATTCAATTGTTGCTGTTGGGTGCCGTTGAATATGACTCATAGCAACCCTATGGACAACAGATGTGGACTCTGACTCATCCTGTCCCGTCCTCACACTTCTGTGTGACAGCCTCATCATCTCTGATATAACTGAGCCCATTGCTGTAGTCACAGTGTCAATCCATCTCTTTTAGGGTCTTCTCTATTTTCCTGACCCTCCACCCTTCCAGGCATATGTACCTTTCCAAGGAATAGTCTCTCCTAGCAACATGCCCAAATTATGCTTCCAAGGAGCACTCTGGCTGCACTTTCCCCAAGATATATCTGTTTGTTCTTTTGGCAGACTATGGGATATTCAGTATTCTTCTCTAACACCACAGCTCAAAGGCATTGATTCTCCTCTTGTCTTCCTTATTCATGGTCCAGCTCTCAAATGCGAAGCAAGTGATAGAAAAGACTATGGCCTGAATTAGGAGCACCTTAGTCTTTAAACTGATATCACTGCCCCTTAGTACTTCTGAGAGCTCTCTGACAGCAGACTTGCCCAATGAAATGTCTCCTTATTTCTTGAGTGGTGGTACCAAGGGTCTTGATTGTGGATCCAAGTAAGATTAAATCATTGACAATTTTAATCTTTTCTCCATCTATCATGATATTGTTTATTGGGCCAGTGGTGAGGACTTTTGTTTTCTTGATATGGAGATGCAATGCATATTGAATGCTGTAGTCTTTGATCTTCTGCAGCAAGAGCTTCAAGTTCTCCTTACTTTCAGCAAACAAGCTTATGTCACCTGCATAAGGCAGGTGATTAATGAGTTTTCCTTCTAACCTGATACCATATTCTTCTTCATAGAGTCCAGGTTTTTGAATGATTTGTTCAGTATACAGATTGAATAGATATGAAGAAAGGATACAACTCCAATACAAGAATTTCCTAATTGAAATTTCCTTGTTCTAACCGGACAACAGCTTCTTCGTCTAGGTATACATTTCATCTTAGCATAATTAAGTGTTCTAGATTTCCCATTATTCTAAATGGAAACTTCTCCAAATTACTGAAGAGCAACAATGTCAGTTTGAAGACTAAGGTGTGCCTGATTCAGGTAATGGTATTTCCATTCACTTCCTATGCATCTGAGCGCTGGACAATGAATAAGGATGACAGAAGAAGAATTGATGCCTTTGAGTTGTGGTATTAGGAAAGAGAATAATCCCATACCTTGCAAAAGAATAAACAAATGTGTCTTGAAAAAAAAGTGCAGCTAGAGTGTTTCTTGGAAGCAAGGAGGGCAAAAATGCTACTCATACTTTGGACAGGCATATTGCTAGAATAGGCTATTTCTTGAATATATTCAGTGCTTTATTCCAATACTACAACTCAAGACATTGATTATTCTTCTGTAATTCTTATTCATTGTCCTCTTTTAAATGCATAGTAAGTAACGGAAAAGACGATAGCTTAGATCAGGTGTACCTTGGTCTTTAAACTGATATAATTTTTTCCCATCCCAAAGAAGGGTGACCCAGCAGAGTGTGGAAACTACAGAACAATATCATTAATTTCACATGCAAGCAAGATTCTACTGAATATTATCCAAAAACGACTGGAACAGCACATCAACAGAGAACTATCAGAAGTCCAGGCTGGGTTTAGAAGGGGTCGTGTACTAGGGATATTGTAGCTAATGTTAGGTGGATCTTAGCTGAAAGCAGGGAATACCGGAAGAATGTCTATCTGTGTTTCAGTGACTATGCAAAGGCGTTTGACTGTGTGGATCATAACAAACTGTGGCTGACTCTGAGAAGAATGGGAATCCCAGAACACTTGATCGTGCTAATGTGAAACCTGTACTTGGACCAAGAGGCAGTCGTCAGAACAGAGCAGAGAAACACTGCATGGCTCAAATTGGGAAGGGCGTATGCCAGGGATGTGTCCTGTCTCCATATCTTTTCAACCTGTATGCAGAACAGATTACCTGGGAGGCTGGGCTTTATGAGGAGAAATGTGGGGTCAAGATTGGTGGAAGATCTATCAACAGTCTGTGATATGCAGATGGTACAACCCTGCTTGCTGAAACTGAGGAGGACCTGAAGTGCTTGCTGCAGAGGGTCAAGGACTGCAGCCTCCAAGATGGATTGAGGCTCAATGTCAAGAAGACAAAGATTCTCACCACTAGGCTAATTGGCAGCATCAGGATGGATGGTGAAGAGACTGAGATTGTTCACAGCTTTAGTTTGCTTGGCTCCACAGTCAACACTCTTGGCACCAGCAGCCAGGAAATTAGAAGACGTATTGCGATGGGAAAGTCTGCTGTTAGGGACCTCCCCAGAGTACTGAAGAGCAATGGTATCTCTTTGGAGACCAAGGTGCGCCTGATACAGGCCATGGTCTTTGCTATCACTTGTTATGCATCAGAGAGTTGGACAATGGCTAAGGAGGATAGAAGGAGAATTGATGCCTTTGAGCTTTGGTGCTGGCGAAGAGTATTGAGGGTACCATGGACTGCTAGCAAAACAAACAGATTCGTCCTGGAAAGGGTCAAATCGGGCTGCTCCTTGGAGGCAAGGATTCTAAGGCTCCGTCTAACATACTTTGGACATGTTGTAAGGAGGGACAGGTCCTTGGAGAGGAACATCATGCTCGGGAGGGTGGAGGGACAGTAGAGGAGGGGAAGGCCCTCTATGAGGTGGATTGATTCAGTGACTGGGGTAATCGGGATGGGTGTGTCAGAGGCAGTGCAATTGGCACAGGATAGAGCAGGGTTTAGGGCTGTTGTACATAGGGTCACTATGAATCGCAAGCGACTCAACGGCACATAACAACAACAACAGCAACATACCTAGACCAAGAAGGTGTTGTCCAAACAGAACAAGTGAGTTTGAAAATGGTTTGACATGGTTTGACATCAGGACGGCACATAACAACATTGCTCCTTAGAATCTTGGAAAGACTTTGACATCCAATTTTTTCAACATAACGCATCTGTTGATTTCTTGACTGGGCTTCTTGATACAAAGCTAGGCAGGTGGAAATAAGCCATAGTGTCCTTTCTATTCTAAAACGACCATTCCTGTTTGCATGATAAAAGGGAGGGTGGGATCTCTCAGGGTAAATTTCCTGGTCCCTTTCTTGACTATGCTGCAGGCTACTTTACTATGGTGCACATTGGTCAAGCAAGCAGGCCAGCCTCAGGAGACTCAGTCCAATTCTTAGAGAAATAGTTACTTGTTGTGTCCATGGCCCCAGCTGCTGGGCAGGCACCTTCACCAACACAGCCTGTCTTTCATCCACACTCAACTCCAACAGCTTCTATATGGGAGACACAAACAGAACAGCACAGGACAAGCTGTTAACAAGCAAGTGACACTTGCTCAGCAAACCTCATTTCACGTCCTGGCCTTTCAGTCCTTCAGGGCATGACGTTGGGCCCTAGCTCTGTTTATCCTGGCTTGTGGCATGCCTACACCCTTGGTTTAATAGCTTGTCTACTTCATTCGATCTGTGGGCTAATGTGAACATCACATGAACAGTGACCGGATGAGTCTTCTATGACTGCTAGGCAGACACAGGATCCACTGTCCATTTTCCCAGAAGGAAATATCAGCTTGTGGTTTGCTTTAAAAGTCTCTCCCAAAAAAAAAAAAAAAGTCTCTCCCCAGCAGTGACACTGAACACTTGGGCTTGGCTAAAACCTGGGGGAAGTGCCAGGCTCCCTGAGTGGACACTCCCTCTGTTGTAACTCATGTAAAGCCTGCCGCTTTCCCAGGAACCCCCACTGCGTGAGTGCTTCCGGAGGACACAGTTCCCTTGAGTGTGCAGTTAAGAGAATGAGCAGCCCTCTGCCTCTCACGGTAAATCATCAATCATCGTGTTCTCCCAGGGCCAGGCTCGGAACACTTCCCCTCTCACTCTCTCTACTTGCTTAAATACCAGTGTTTCCTTTGGGACACTCATTTTCCAGTGTCCCTCCTTACTATAAATGGCACGCCAGTTCCTTTGGACCCAAGCCCCCTTTTCTTAGGGTTCCAACATCTTGCTTGACTAAAGGCATGTGTCAAAAAGTGGGGCTCTTTATCTGGCCTTTTGCTCCTTCTCTTTCCTCCTGGCTAATTCTCCTCCCTGGCCTTGGTTCACGTGTTCATCGGATGCTATCTCAGCCGGCTGAGCCATGGCAACATCCCTACGTTTCCCTCAACTTTGTGCAATTTCTTTCAAGTGCCAAGGGCACTGGGCTGATGAAGATTATGTTGACCAGGGAGTTAGAGTGCTTAGTCCCAGGATCTCTATCTGTGTACTCACAGGTGTTGTTGTCAGGTGCCATCAAGTTGAGTATGACTCACAGCAACCCTATGAACAACAGATGTGAAACCTGTCCTATCCTGGGCCATCCTCACAATCTCTGACACACTCAAGCCCATTGCTGCAGTCACTGTGTCAACCCATCTCTTTTTTTGGGGAGATCTCTCTCTCTCTTTTGCTGACCTTCCCCCTTTCAAAGTATGATGCCCCTCTTCAAGGAATAGCTTCTCCTAGCAACATGCCCAAAGTATGTGAGACAAAGCTTTATCATCTTTGCTTCAAAGCAAAGCAACAAAGGAGCACTCTGGCTTCATCTCCTCCAAGACATATCTCTTTGTTCTTCTGGAAGTTTGTGGGATATTCAGTACTCTTTTCCAAAACCACAGCTCAAAGGCATTCTTCTTCTACCGTCCCTAGTCATTGCCAGGCTCTCAGATGCACGGCAAGTGACTGAAAAGACCACGGCTGGACACACCTTAGTCTTTAAACTAATATCATTGCTCCTCAATAATTTGGAGAGGTGCCTGATTGCAGACTTTCCCAGTTCAATGTGTCTCCTGATCTTTTGACTGCTGATACCAAATGTTTTTATTGTGGATCCAAGTAAGATGAAATCATTGACAACTTCAGTCTTTTCTCCATGTATCATTATGTTACCTATTAGTCTAGTGGTGAGAATTTTTGTCTTCTTCATGTTGCGATGGAATCCATATTGAAAGGCTGCAGTCTTTGATCTTCCACAGCAAGTGCTTCAAGTCCTCGTCACTTTCAGCAAGCAAGATTGCATCATCTGCATAACACAGGTAATTGAAGAGTCTTTCTCCTATCTTGATGCCACGTTCTTCTACATAGAGTCCAGCTTCTTAGGTAATTTGCTCAAAGATTTGTTGTCATTGTTCTGAGGTGCTGTTGAGTCTAACATGACGCTTAGTGACCCTGTGAACAACAGAACTGAACCCTGTCCTATCCTGTGTCATCCTCACACTTCCTGACACATTAGAGCCCATTGTGGCAGTCATCATGTCACTCCATCCCGTCAAGGGTCTTCCTCTCCTTTGCCGACTCTCAATCTTTCTTAGTATAATGTCCCTCTCCAAGGAATAGCACCTCCTAGAAACACGCTCTAAGTATGTGAGGTGAAGCCCATTCAACTTAACATCCAAAGAGCACTTTGGCTGCACCCTTTCTAACACATATTTGTTCATTCTTTTGACAGTCCATGTTTACAGTGCTCTTCCCCAGCACCACAGTTCAAAGGCATCAATTCTTCTTCGGTCATTTCTATTAATTGTCCAGCTCTCATAAGCATAGCGAGTGATCAGAAAGACCATGGCCTGAACCAGATGCACCATAGTCCTCAAACTGACTTCACTATTCAATAATTTGGAGAGGTCCCTAACTGCAGATCTTTCCCAGTGCAATGTGTAAATATGTCTTTACAACTTATATACAGAGGTATTTAAAAGGATACAACACTGATGCACACCTTTCCATAGTTGTGATCCATACTTGTCCCATTCCCAAGGAAGGTGATACAAAGAAGGTACTCACAGTAAGCCACGATGAATCTCTCAATGAAGGCTAATGGGACATCATCAGGTTCCTGAATTACTTCTTCTTCTTTGTGTGTGTGTGTGTACCATCAAATAGGACCTGACTGGTACAGGAGGAGATTGTCCCTCCCTCCTTCTCCCTCAGAGCAACTGGTGGATTCAAACAGCATGCCTCTGGGATTGCAGTTCAGCTTCCTGCCATTAGGCCACCGGAGCTCCCACTGAATTACTTCTTTTCTATACTGGATAAACTGGTTGAGGGGCCTCTTTTGAACCTGGAGTTGCATTTTCCTTAAGGGGCAGTAGCCTTGAGGAGGAAACTGGGCTAAACTGTGCTCCACTCCAGGTGCGTGCTCAAGAGACTGTACTTACCCCAGGTGGCCTATCTCCTCTCTCGCTTCTTCTTTATTGAATATGGCTGCTATGGGAGGGTCAGATTCTGGGGCAACGGGACAGAGCTTGCTGGATGGAGGGGCACAAGACGAATGTCTAAGAAGTCTTCACTTCCTGTGTCTAAGGGGAACAACATTTTCATCTTTATCTTGCCATGAAGTCATGAAGCACTCTATGCATGACTTGGTATTCTGCTTGTTTGTTCTGGCACTAAGTAAGTCTAGTTGCAAACCAAGGTATCAAAAGCACAGGAGTCATTCTTGGCCAAACTATCCCCCTGTTTAACAAGCACTGAGGCCAGACTTCGCTACATAAGGTGTTAAGTTTCTTCTTTGCCAGCAGGCCCCCCCTAAAATAAGACCAATGGGCTAGCTGTGAGATTCTTGCTTTCCTGATTTCCCATTTTTCCTTAAATATTTACTTTCCCCCCCTGCTGGAAGCAGGAGCGGCATCCACTTCCAAAATGGCTTGCCTCTGGAAACTCTATGTACGAACAGCGCTCAGGCTGTTCGTTCACAGGGTCGCTATGAGTCATCTATGACTCGACGGCATTAAACAACAACAAACAACCCATTTTTTAAATTCATTTGTTGTACATTTTCTTCCTTCCCTTTCTGCTCCCCTTCCCCCAGCCCATCTCACAATGTATCTTTTGTTCCAAATTGTTGTCATACATATAATGACTAATCATATATTCCTTTTGTATGGTTCTTCCCCTCATCTATTCTAAAACAGTGTTCATTATAGATCCACTCTTTTCCCATTCTCTCCCCAAACCCCCCATGTCTGTCCTACTTTATAACAGCGGTGTTATGCAGTATTTGTCCTTTTGTGACTGAGATATTTCACTCAACCTTATGTCCTCCAGGGTCTTCCATGCTGTGTAATGTCTTATGAGTTAACTGTTTTTCAGTGCTGTATAATATTCCATTCTGTAAATTTCCCATAGTTTTTCTACCCATTCGTTTGTTGGGCACTTAGGTTGCTTTAATCTCTTGCTATTTGTGAATAACATAGCAAGAAACAGGAGTGTGCATGCATCTGTTTGAGTTGTGGCTCTGTTTTCTTCAGGATATATTTCCAGTAGTAGAACTGCTGGGTCAAATGTTATTTCTATTTCTTACTTTTTGAGAAAGTGCCAGTCACCCTTCCATAGTGGCTGTTCTATTTCACATTCCCATCAGCAACAAATAAGAATTCCAATCTCTGTGCATCTTCACCAGCATTCGTTTTTGCTGCCCTGTTGAACTTTGCTATTGTTATTGGGTAAACATTCATTCTTATTTGGGTATAGATTGAGGTGCTCCACTATAGACCTGTTGGGCAATGAATAAAGAAGACTTAAGAATGAATGCCTTTGTTGTGGTGTCTGGGAAGAGTACTGTATAGCCCATGGAATTCCAAAGGAACAAAGAAATCTGTGTTGGAGGAAGTGCGACCAGAGTGCTCTCTGGAGGCAAGGATGAGAGACCTTTGTCCCACACTCTTAGGGCAGATTGTCATGTCTAGGGCTGGTTATTACTTCATCAGATTAGAAATAATTTAGTGCTTTATCTCTTCCAGTCAGTGGAGACATCCTGATGTCTTTCTCAAGGTTCTTCTGCTGTTCTGCAAGTTCCAAGTATCCTAACTAAAAAGACAAGTATACAGTAAGTCATGAATATAGACAGATAAAAAAGACAGATGGCATCTGTACAGCTGTTTCACTCTGTACATAAACAATATACAGTTAAAAAAAGAACTTGATTTAGTTACTTACAATGCTTGATTTAATCAAGTTCCCTCCCTTTTGTACGTGACTGGGTCTGGAATTTCCACTGGTTGTTTTGCCAGAACACGTGCAAGAACGTATCCCTGTGGGAGCTCTGTTGGTTGAGTGGCAAGAAGCTGCACTGCAATCCCAGAGGTGCGCAGTTCAAATCCACCAGATCGTCTGCTGGAGAAGGAGGGGGAATCGCCTCTTGTACCAGTCAGATCCGATTTGATGGTACACACACACACATACACACACACACTAATAAAATTTTAAAAATTTTTAAAATTCTTTTAAAAAATAAAAAAGAGAACATATCCCTGTGTTTATGTCATGAAAAAAGACCTCGGCTGGGCTTTGTGGGTGGAGCTGCTGGGCCAGCAGATGCAGTTGTACAAGATGGTTCTCTCAGAATGGATCTGTTCTCTATTAACATCCTAGTAACCACTCATTTGGATCAAGCTGCACACACAGTGACCGCAACAAAAGGTAGATGTTTCTGGAAAGGAATAGGAGATTACCGAGAGACTTGCTGAGATGATGACTTTCCATCACACAGGCTGGAACCACCGGAGGCAGATGGCAGGGACCTCGGATCTTTCACAGTCTTGCTTATGGCGCCCTTGTGACCTTGTGTGAATTTTATGTCCACGTCCTCACTCTCACACAGGGAGCTCTGGTGGCCGAGCGATAAGAAAGTGCGCTACCAACCCAAAAGGCACCTGGTTCAGATCCACCCGCTGCTGCACGGAAAAATGATGGACAGTCTCCTCCCCTGCAATTCACTGCCTCTGAAAACTCACCCAGGTCAGCTATGAGTCAGCTCTGACTGGATAGTACACAACAACCACCACAAACATCCTCACACACCAGACGTGCTATCAGCTAGCGCCCTCTCACTTCAGGGTTTGCTTTGCCTTCTGTTCTTTCTGCTTGGCATCTATGGGTTTTCGCTTTGCTAATGCCCTGAACATGTGAACATGTACTTAACCTTATTTATGGAGTAACTCGTCCCTAGCCCAGGGTCTCCGCTGACCTTGAGTTCAGCTTCTGGTTGTTGAACAGTTATTCTGTCCTTTTTTTTTCCTTTTTCTTTTTCATAGACTCTGACAGCTCCTCACAAACTAACAGTTCCTAAATTCACTGTGTTTGGGCTCAAGAGCCAGGATTTCTTTATTATTGTTATGTGCCATCAAGTTGACTATGACTCAGAATGACCCTATGTATAATAGCTCTCAACTCAGCTCTGCCCTAAGCCAATGTCACTGTCTTTGACATACTGTTGTTTGTTAAGTGTCGTTGAGTCGTAGACGACTCATAGTGACCCTATGAATTAAAAGCCTGAACACTTGTATAACTTTCATCGTTTCGCCAAGTTCATAGAGTTTCCGGAGACAAGCTATGTCAGAGACAAGCTGTTTTCTTTGACATACCTACTTTTATTACCCCAGTTATTGTGTAAATTCATCTTATCTGGGGTTTTCCTCTCCTGCACTGTCCCTCCACCCTTCCAAGCATGATGTTCTTCTCCAAAGATTGGTCCCTCCTGCCTACATGCCCAAAGTATGTGAGATGGAGTCTCAAAATCCTTGCCTCTAAGGAGCAGCTTGGCTTCACCCTCTCAAGGACAGACCTGTTCGTTCTCTTGGCAGTCCATGATATGTTCAATACTCTTCTCCAGCACCCAACTCAAAGGCATCAATTCTTCTGTCATCCTTAGTCACTGTCCAGCTCTCTGATGCATAGCAAGCAATTGTGAAGACCATGGCCTGGATTAGGCACACCTGTCTCAAGACTGATGCTCTTGCTCTTCAGCGCTCTGGAGTACTTTGAGTTTAAAATAACAACTAAGTGCTCAACTGTTAAAGGTTGGTGGTTCAAACCCCCTAGCAGCTCGACGAGTGAAAAGACCTAGAGATCTGCTCTCCTAAAGATTACAGCCTCAAAAACCCTATGGGGCGGTTCTATTCTGTCCTATGGAATCTCTAGAAGTCAAAACTTCACTCGAGAGGGAAAGAACTGTCTAAAAGAAATATATGATTAGGTTTTATTTGCATGACAACAGTCTTGAATAAAAGGTGCATAGCAAAGTGAACCAGGAAGTGGGGGGCGCGGGCAGGAGGGAGGAAATTGTGCAACAATGAAAGAATCTTGTTAAAGAGAAAAGCAAATTGTTGTGGGGGGCAGGGAGGAAAGTGTGCAACAATGAATGGGTGGAAATCCAAGTTTTCTGTAAACTTTCATTAAAATGTCAATAAAAAAATTAAAAGCAAAAAACCCATAAAAACTTAACCCGACAGCACCCCAAAGCAGCAATATTCCCATTTGCCTGCTTGCCAAATATTAACTGCTTTTGTCAATAACTTTAGGAAAGGGCTTGGACACATGTCCCCAAGTGACTCCTGACACAACTGAACAGTTATAGGAAGAGACTAAATTAGCAGGTCCTGATTTTCTACTTCCGTGCTGAGCAAACAAAACAGCCCAAAGTTGCTTTTAAATACATTTTGTTGCACTTATATTTCCCCACAAAATCAACTAGGAACGCATGCAATTGATATTTTATTCATATTTTCTGACATGAAAATAAAGCCTTATTGTAGATTAGTTAATAATAATAATAATAATGTACCAGTGTTAGTTGATTAGTTTTGACAAATGTACGTTTGTTGTACTGTGATGGCTGCATATGAAGAAAGCAAAAGTTCATTAAAAAAAGAAAAGAAAAAAACAAAAGGAGTGTAAGAAGGAACTCTGAAACTTGCTGTTAAATGGAGAAAAGTGAAAGCGAAAGGAAGAAATGATGTAATAAGAGAATTGAACAAAAGAGTTCAAAGTGGAAGTCAAGAAGATAAAGTATTATAGCTGCTGAGCTTCTAGGGTTTTCTAATACTGAAAATTCCATTAGGAGGGGATTGCCCATCTTTCTCCTGAGGAGTTGCTGGTGGATTTGAACCCTGTGCCTTTGGGTTGGTAGCACAACTTCTTACCGCTAAACCACCAGAGCTCTTTTAAAGGATTAATAACAACAATCCAAATGTATGACTCAGGTTGAAGCCAACTCACGGCACCTTTCCAAGGAGATCTCAACAGCCTTGCCCCATCTTTCTCCCACGGAGTGACTATTGTTAGATGCCGTCGAGTCAAGCATAACTCCTAACAACAACCTTATGAACAATGGATCTGAACCCTGTCCTCCCCAGTGCCTTCCTCATCATCTTTGACATGCTTGAACTCATTGCTGCAGTCACTATGTCAATCCATCTCTTTTAGGGTCTTCTCTATTTTCCTGACCCTCCACCTTTCCAAGTATGATGTCCCTTTTCCAAAGAGTATCCTCTCCTAACAATGTGCCTGAAGTGTATGAGACGAAGTTTCACCATCCTTACCTCCAAGGACCACTCTGGTTGCACTTTCTCCAAGACAGGTTTGTTCTTTTAGAAGTCCATAGGATATTCAGTCCTCTTCTTCAACACCACAGCTCAAAGGTGTCAATTCTTCTTCTGTCATCCTTATTTATTGTCCAGCTGTCAGATGCATAGCAAGTGACTGAAAAGACCATGGCCTGAATCAGGCACACCTTAGTCCTCAAACTGACATCATTGCTCCTCAGTGATTTGGAGAGGTCTTTGACAGTAGGCTTATCCAATGCAATACATCTCCTCATCTCCTAACTGCTGCTATCAAGGTTGCTGATTGTGGATCCAAGTAAGATGGAACAGTTGACAGTTTCAATCTTATCACCAACTATTATGATGTTGCTTATTAGTCCAGTGGTGTGAATTTTTGTCTTCTTGATGTTGAAATGCAATACATATTCAAGGCTATATAGTCTTTTTGTAAAAGGAAAATTTTTATTTTATACTGGTTTACTTACAAAGTTGTATATATTGTTTTTCACAGTGGATCTCACCCCTCCCTCCACCCATCAAACTGTGTGACCCCTCTGCCCATCCTCACCCCTCTGCACCCCCTCCTTAGAGGAATAGTTATCTATTCCTACAATAATGGTCTGTCTTATACAGTATTTGTCCTTGTGGGACTGAGTTCACTTAGCATAATGCTCTCCAGACCCTTCCAAGTTAGGTAGTGATTTACAAAATCATTGCACCTGTGTGCTGCATAGTATTCCTTCATGTGAATGTACCATAATTTCTCAACCCATTCGATTGTAGTTGGGTTGTTTTCATGTTCTTGCAATGGTGAACAATGCTGCTATGAACGTGGGTGTACAAGTATCCATTTGTGCCTCAGTTCTCATTTTCTTGGGGTTTATTCCACACGGTGGAACAGTTGGGTCATATGGAATTTCTAGGTTCAGCTTTCTGAGGAAACACTAAACAGCTTAAGGCTATCATCTTTGATCTTCTGCAGCAAGCATTTCAAGTCCTCCTCACTTTCAGAAAGCAAAGTTGTGTTATCTGCATAGCTCAGGCTGTTGATGAGTCTTCCTCCTATCCTGATGCCACAGTCTTCTTCACGGAATCCAGTTTCTCGAATTATTTGTTCAGCATACAGATTGAATAGGTATGGAGAAAGGATACATCCCTAGCCCAGACTTTTCCTGATTTTTTATTTTTTTTTTCTTTGAGTTTATTTCCACTTGGGATGGATAAGATAGCTATGGATAAAATGGCATTCTCTTAACTTTTTTTATATTTTGCTTTTTTGATATAAAAAGAACCAGCCACTTCTCTCCACTTAGCATACCTGCCTGGTCTACAGTGTGGGGCAGGGAGGCTGCAGGAAATCTTTGGTGGTTTTGAGGGTGGATCCAAGAGGAGCCTGGGCCAGCTCTGGGCTGTGGGGGTGGTGGGCTTGGTGCTGGAGGTGCTCCCCAGGTGACTACTTCATGGCGCCCTGAGCCAGGTCACAGTCAATCTCGCCACCAGCGGCCTGGGGTGTCTCAAGTACTCAGGGAACTCCAATACAGTGGCCATGAACTGGACCCTGATCTTCCCACAAAAGCTGGCTCACCAGTGGCGTGGGTCAGCCTTGGGGAGCTCTGAGTGATGGGGAATGGCTTCTCTGGGGTACTCAGCACTCCCACAGGAGCTGTTGCTGGAAGTGGATCCCAGACCTGGGAAGGGGAGGCTTGTCAGCTGGCCAAGCCAGGGCAGGGCCTCCCCACGGCTGACTCCTAGCTTTCCAACCACTGGCTGTAACAGGGGAATGAATGGTAGGGGACCAACTGCGGAAGGTCAGAAGGAACTGGAAGCATAGATTATGGTGGTCAACCAAGAGGTCTGGTGGGCAGGCAGCCACGGTCTGTGCTCGCGGTGAGGGACCAGGTCACGCAGAGCAAGGGACCCCCTACTCACACTGGCAGTAGTTGTGGGTGGCCACGAGTGAGCCACGGGAGGGGATGACCGTCATGCTCTCGTGTTTGCTGCCTCTTGAGTGTTGGTGCTCAACTGAGGGGATTGAGAATTGGCATGACACAGGGAGAGGAGACTAAGCCATGAAGCCCATTTGCACAGGTGAATGCAGACCCCTTTCCTGATGTCAAACCATTTTCAAACTCACTTGTTCTGTTTGGACAACACCTTCTTGGTCTAGGTATGTTGCTGTTGTTGTTGTTATGTGCCGTTGAGTCGCTTGCGATTCATAGTGACCCTATGTACAACAGCCCTAAACCCTGCTCTATCCTGTGCCAATCGCACTGCCTCTGACACACCCATCCCGATTACCCCAGTCACTGAATCAATCCACCTCATAGAGGGCCTTCCCCTCCTGCACTGTCCCTCCACCCTCCCAAGCATGATGTCCCTCTCCAAGGACCTGTCCCTCCTTACAACATGTCCAAAGTATGTTAGACGGAGCCTTAGAATCCTTGCCTCCAAGGAGCAGCCCGGTTTTCACCATCCACCCTGATGCTGCCAATTGGTCCAGTGGTGGTGATTTTTGTCTTCTTGACATTGAGCCTCAATCCATATTGAAGGCTGCAGTCCTTGACCCTCTGCAGCAAGCATTTCAGGTCCCCCTCAGTTTCAGCAAGCAGGATTGTGTCATCTGCATAATGCAGATTGTTAATAGATCTTCCACCAATCCTGATGCCACACTTCTCATAGAGCCCAGCCTCTCAGATAATCTGTTCTGCATACAGGTTGAAAAGGTATGGAAATAGGACACATCCCTGGCGTACACCTTTCCCAATTTGAACCATGTAGTGTTTCCCTGCTCTGTTCTGATGACTGCCTCTTGATCCAAGTACAGGTTTTCTGGAATTCCCATTCTTCTCAGAGTCAGTCACAGTTATGATCCACACAGTCAAAGGCCTTTGCATAATCAATGAAACACAGATAGACATTCTTCTGGTATTCCCTGCTTTCAGTTAAGATCCACCTAACATTAGCTACAATATCCCTAGTATCACGACCCCTTCTAAACCCAGCCTGGTGTTCTGGCAGTTCTCTGCTGATGTGCTGTTCCAGTTGTTTTTGGATAATCTTCAGTAGAATCTTGCTTGCATGTGAAATCAATGAGATTGTTCTATAGTTTCCACACTCTGTTGGGTCACCCTTCTTTAGAATGGGAACAAATATAGATCTCTTCAGTCAGTTGGCCAAGTGGTTGTTCTCCAGATTTCTTGGCACAATTTGGTAGGCACATCCAGGGCAGCATCTGTTAGCTGAAATACGTCAATTGGTATACTGTCTATTCCTGGGGCCTTATTTTTTGCTATTTCCTTCAAAGCAGCTTGAACTTCTTTCTTCATCACCATAGGCTCTTGCTCATATGTTATTTCATTAAATTCTTCTGTGTCTGCCAATTCCTTTTGATATAATGACTCAGTATATTCTTTCCATCTTCTTTTAATACTTCCTGGACCATTTCATATTCTTCCTAAAGCATCCTTGATTATAGCAACTCGAGGTTTAAATTTGTTCTTCAGTTCCTTGAGCTTAAGAAATGCTGAACGAGTTTAGCCCTTTTGATTTTCCGACTCCGGCTCCTTGCACATTTCATTGTAATATTTTGCTTTGTCATCCCGTGCTGCGTTTTGGAATCTTCTGTTCAGCTCTTGAGTATCTTGAATTCTTCCTTGTGCTTTGGCTTCTCTGCACTCCAGTGCAATCTTCAGCGTTTCTTCTGACTTCCATTTGTATAGTTTTCATATAAGCATAATTAAGTGTACTGGGATTCCCATTTTCCCAATGTTAGCCATAATTTACTACTATCCATACAGTCAAAATACCTTTGAATAGTCAATAAAACACAAATAGATATTCCTCTGGTGTTCTCTGTTTTCAGCCAGGATCTGACATCAGAAATGATACCCCTGGTATCTTCTAAATCTCTTCTAAACCCAGTTTGAACTTCTGGCAATTCTTGGCCAATGCAATGCTGGGTAGTTTTGGAAGAATTTTAGCATTATTTTGCTTGCATGTGATATTAATGATATTGTTTAATAATTTCCACATTCTGTTGCATCATCTTTCTTGGGATTGGAAACAAATACAGATCTCTTTCAGTCAGCAGCCAGGCAGCATCAAGTTTCCTGACTCTTTGGCCTGGACCTTGAAGCAGACATCTGGCAGCAAGGAAGAAAGTAGAGTGTGGATTCAGATTGCCCATATTTTGGTTAGCTGCTCAACGTGTAACCATTAGGCCATTCATTATTTCTGATTATTCCTTTAACTTCACTTATTCTTTGAATAAATATCCCATAGATTACCAAAAGGACAAACACATCCTGGAGAAAGTACAGCCAGTGTGCTCCTTGGAAGCAAGGATGATGAAGCTTCATCTCACATTATTTTTGGGGGCATGTTTCTAGGAGGGGCTCTTCCTAGGAGGTGGAACATCATGCTTGGAAAGGTGGAGGGTGAGCAAATGAGAGTAAGACGCTCAACCAGATGGACTGACACACTGACTGTAGCAATGGGCTTCAGTGTGTCAGGTGATTATGGCGATGGCATAGGACAGGGTTCAGATGTGCTGTTCATGAGGTCACTATGGGCTTGAGGGCACCTAACAACATTCCTTCTGTCCTTGCATGAGTACATCATGCTTGGGAAGATGGAGGGCCAGTGTAGGAGAGGAAGACTTACGCTGATTGTCATGGTGACAGTAACAATGGGCTCAAGTACATCAGAGATGGCAAGAATGGCACAGGACAGGGCCAGGTTCAGAGCTGTTGTTCACAGGGTCGCTAGGAGTCGCTGTTGTCTTGAGGGCATCAAACAATCCCCCCTCTCCTAGCACTGGAACCGCTAGAGGGCAAGGACTCTCCCTCTCACCTACCTGGAACATCAGAGAGGAATCCTGATTATCAGTGTTGATGAGTCAGAATAGAGTCAATCATTTGTCTTCTCTGCAGATCGAATAGGCATGGTCTATACACCGGCCAAGCCCCCAGGCTTCCTCCAACCCTTTCCACAAGAGCTGCTGCCTGGGCTCCCACCCTCTCTCCTCAGCTCGGCCTGGGTTGCCTTCTCCAGCTGTGGGAGCAAAACTTCCAAGACTGCAGATCCCCAATGTGCATCTCCCCCAGGAGCTCAGATCCTCTCAGACCAGCAGTGCCTCAAAGTCTTTTGAGTTCTACTCCTGAAAGGCCAGAGCGCTGAAAACCCAGATGTGGGGTCATCCTGAGTCAGAATCAACTGCAACTGCTTGGTGACCTGTGCGCCCAGGCCCCTGCTCTCAGAAATTCTACTACGAAGGGAGAGACTGTGAGTTGGCCTTCCAGACAACTGCAGCCTGTAACTCAATGGTCACGAGCATGAGTTTGATATAGTGAGGATCCCTTTGGAGGCCTATCAGAGGGCAACGTATAGCTGAGGGGTCTGCTTCTACTGGGGTGGAGGTGCTGCTCCAGGAAGTGGGCAGCATGTTTCTATGCACCTGCAGCGCAATGCCCGGTGGAAGGTTCCAGTCGCTCCGCCCCATTCTACCCTCATGTGAGGGATGCCCCACCAGTCATTTACCTCACAAAACCAGAGGCCCACCTCTGGCTACCCCCGCCCCAGTGCTTGCTTTTCTGCCTCCAGCCTAGCAGGCGAGCACTAGCCATCTGCACACCCAGGGACCCAGGAGTAGCCAAGGTGTGAGGCTCAGCAGCAGGGGAAGGTGAGATCCCAAAGGTAACACAGAGGTGTCTCCACAGGCCTGGCCTGAGGGAATCGTCTCAAGCCACCTACCAAGTGGTCTTGAGAGTCAAGTCACTTTTCTTATTTTGGATCAGGGAGCTCTGGTGGCCTAGTGGTGAGCTGTGCTGCTGAGCTGAAGACACAGTTCAGTTCCACCAGCTGTTCCACAGGAGAAAGATGGGCACCTTCTGCCTGTGTGACTGGTTATGCGCCACAGTCACCTGTGACTCATAACGACCCCACGTACAACAGCTCGGAACCCAGCCCTGTCCTGGGCCAGTCTCAGTGAATTGGACACACCTACCCTGACTACCCCAGTCACTGTATCAATCCATCTCATCCAGGGTATTCCTCTCTTATGCTATCCTCTCCACCCTTCCAAGCATATCTCCAGGGACTAGTCCCTCCTGGCCTCATGCCGAGTTTGAGATAGAATGCCAAAATCCTAGCCTCCAAAGAGAAACTTGGTTTCACCTTCTCCAAGATGTTTTCTTGCAGTCAACTCTTCCCCAGCACCACAACTCAAAGACACTGATTCTTCTGTCATCTTTACTCACTGTCCAGCTCTCTGATGCACAGCAGTGAATTGCGAAGACCATGACCTGGGTCACATGCACCTTAATCTCTAGACTGACATTGTTGCTTCCTGCTGGAGAATCAGCTATGGGTGAGTTCTGACTTGATGATACACAACAGCAACAAATGATCTCCAGGGTGTGGGATAAAAGCAGACAAATCACACCTTTGCCCCTTGTCAACAGGCTGCTCTTGTGGTTACTGTTGCTGCTACGCTGTCCTGGGTCCCAAGCCACAGAGGTAACTGTTTAAAATGTCTAAGCTGGTGGCAAGAAGCTGCACTGCAATCCCAGAGGTAAGTGGTTCGAATCCACCAGGTACTCTGTTGGAGGAGGCACAATCTCCTCCTGTACCAGTCAGATCAGATTTGATGGTACACACACACACACAAAAGAAAAATGGCTAGGCTGTGCCGTTTATGGTTCTATAGTTTGAATCCACTAGTAGCTTCTTGGCAGACAGGTGAGCAATTTCCTCTAATAGGCTTTTCCCCCAAAAACCTGCTGGCGGGTCAGCTATGAGCTGGTTTAGACCTCATGACAATAAATGGAGTACTGAATAATTAAGATAGTTATTCAAGGCCAAGTGAGGCCTCTAAGAGACTTCCGGGGTGGGCTTGTGCTCCACCTGCAGCTAGGCCCATCAGAGGGCTGGGGACTGTAGGGTGGATGCTGCCTTGAGGTGTCATCCCTCCTGCCTGGCAGGGTTCTGGGCAGGCAGTTTGTCCAGCTCCTCTCCCCCTGTGGCTTATGTGGGAGTGGGTGGTTGGGTGAGGTGGGCTTTCATGAAGGAACAAGCTGAGCACACCAGCCTGGCTCCTCAGCCTGGAGCACCCTCCCCCTCCGCTGGGTAATCCCCAGGCCCCCCAAGCCCTTCTCTGGGTCCAAGAAACAAGACAGATCCATATATAGTTCAAAGGTTGGTATCTTTTTCTTTTTTTTTTTTTGCTTTTGTAAAGAAAAATAAGGTGTGTTTTTTGTCTGAAACAAAAGTAAAACCCACTTTCATCAGCCCCTGTCCCTCATGCAAGGTGCCCGGTGCAGGGACATACACCTCAGAAGGTCACCTGGGCACATCCCAGAGCGGGAGGGAAGGCTGCAGGGAAGGGTGTTTGGCTTTGTTAGGCAAAAATAAAGACTTGACACATTCACCTATTGCACAAGAACAAATGGAAGATGAGACACCGCCTCTAGGGGGACATGCCTCCAGAAGCTGGGCTCAAACCTGACACTCCCCCCACTACTCCAGGACCACCTCCCCCCATGCTCAGTGGCAAGAATGGGGAGACAGCAGGGAGGGTGAAATCTAATCAGTCACCTTCCTCACACAATTTAAAAAAAAAGAAAGGGTGCTTAAAAAGCACCCACAGCTTAAAAAAAACACTCCAACGAAAACATCCTCCCTGACAGGGAGCATTGGGCACCTGCTTGTCTGCAGGATGCCGTTCCTGCAAAAATGTGTACAAAAATAAAATGACCTTTATCCCTGAATGAGAGTGAAGACCCTTCCTCCTGCCCCAAGACCTGCCCTCACCAAGCTCTGGGATTCGAGGCCTGCCCAAGTCCGTCCATGGGTCAGCCCCAAGCTCATGCACGTACATACACACATGCACATGTGCCCATGGCCATGGGGAAAAGGAGCTCTGATATGCATGGACAGTTCTTCACTTCCACAGCTGTACCAGGGCCCCCACTGCTACACTGAAGGCCCATTCCCTCCTCTCCAGGGACAGACGGGCCAGCACCCCTGATGGAGAGAGAAGGACACACGCCTGCAGCACTGAACAGAAGAGCAATGGGAGCCCAGCGTGGTGGGGCAGGAAGGCAGGCCAGCCCAGGTGACTGGGAAGCTCAAGTTCTAGGTGCCCCGTGTGTCCATGTCTCGAGGGCTGAAGCCCAGCCCTGACTGGCCAGCCCAGAGTGAGGGTCCAGTAAGAGTAACAGGAGCAGGGGGCCTAGGGGCTCACTGGAGGTAACAGAAGTAGCAAAAGATAGGGGAGGTAACAACAGAAGTGGGGGGCAGGTTTTTAAATTGGCCCTGAGACCCAGGAGCACTAAGGAGCAGCAGAGCCAGGGAGTAGAAAAATGACTTTGAGGGGCCTGCCCAAGGGTGGGGGTTCACGGGTGGGAGGTGGGGTGGGGGTGAGGAAGGGCGTGTTACAGCAGGACCACACCCATTCCTGTGTTCAGCTTAGTGGGCCGGGGGGCCCCCTGAGTGGTTCTGGAAGTACAGTACCAGGCTGGGGCCTCGGATGGAGGTACAGTAGTATTGACCTTCCTGCCTGGCTGGGCTGGACAGTGGGGGCAGGGACCCTAGGGCTGAGCAGTCCCGTGGCAGGTCCTGGGATCAGAGTGTCAGCACCAAACACATGCCCAGTGTCAGCAGTGGAGTCAGCGGGCGAGGGGTGGGCTCCCGGACGCCTGCCGTCGGCTGGGTGAGAAGGGGCAGCAGTGGGTCCCACTGGGTTGGCAGCTGTGGCCACTCTTTTATGCTCCTCTGAGACCAGGAGGTGGTGGCCTTCAAGGAGCAGGCAGAGGCAGTGGTGGCTGCTCTGTGGAGGCTCCTGAGGTTTGATTGCTGATGGCTCTGGGCTCAGGCGGCCAGTGGCAGTGGCAGAGGTGGCCGGGCCTTGGTCAGCGTAGGCTCTGGTACAGGTAAGCTGAGGTGAAGAGGGCGTTGGCAGCCAAGCTCACTGCCAGGAGGCCTAGGACCAGGGTGGGCCTGAAACGACCTGCAAGAGCAGAGACTGGTCAAGGGTAATACTGAGGAGGGGTGTGTGTGTGGGGTGGGTGGGGAGGGGGGGGCTGGCTGGTTGAGGACCTACATCCAGCCACCAGGAGGTGACACCTCACGCTGTCCTTGCCTGGCTCTGGGGTTGCCCCATCTAGAAAGGCTGCCCAGGCCTTCCCACGGCCCCATCCCAGGAATGTAGGCTTTTCTGAGCCCACACCAGCGAGTGACACTGGGCTGGCCCCTCTGGCTGTGGAGGAAGGTTGGGAACTTCATACTTGCAGGTGAGGAGCCTGGGGCACAGGGGGACAAATGACTTCCCAGACCCAGGGCAGCTGGCCTTCAGCCTGTCACCCTAATGGTCACACCTCACTCTCAGCCTGATGTGAAGCTACCCAGCTTTAAGGGTGTGCTCAAGATGACCCTTTAGATTAAAGTGCCCTGTGCTCTGTCCCCCTTCATCACTTCCTAGACTTTCCCAAAGGGGGACGAAGCAGGTGGGGACAGCCGGGCAGGTGCTTACACGCTGGATGCTTTCCCCAGAACTGGTGACCTCACCTCACTTCCTGCCTCAGTAGCAGGATTTAAGCCCTGCCCACCAGGAGCCTGGCCCAACGCCAGACTACACTCTGCTGACCAGCAGAGGCTGAGAGAATGTTCTCTGATGCAGAAAGGGCTTATCCTGAGTACTTGCACCATGGCTACTGAAGCTAACGTACTGTTGTTATGTACCATCGAATTAGAATCGACCCATAGCTGACCCTCCAGCAGGTTTCCAGGAGCAGTGAATCTCACGGGAGGACACTGCCTATCTCCCATAGAGTAGTAGCTGGTGAATTTGAACCACTTGCCTTTGGGTTGACAATGCAACTCCTTACCACTAAGCCACCAGCATGCCCTTTGAACTAGCTTTCATTTTATACTTTAAATAGACTGTGGTTAGGGACAGATATGGACCTAGAGCTCAATCCTGTAGAGATAGATTTCTGCTAATCAGGCCCTGCCATTCCCCGTGGGGTCCCAGACCCGAGGGTCCTTCCATAGGCAGCCTCCTCCCAACCTCCAGGGGCACAGACCTCTCCAGGCAGCATCCTCCTCTGTGCCTGCTCTGGTGGTGGTGTCCACCACACAGGCTGACGACTGGGATGAGTCATCCTCCTTCTTGATGGAGCGGCTGCTGTAGGTTCGGTCTCTGGCCGGCATTGCGCTCATGTCTGTGGAGAGGGGAGGGCTCATGTGGGGCAGCTCCACCTCTCACCCAGGGCACAGGTCTCAGGAAGGTCAGCCAGTGTGGTCCCCACCTACTCCTGGGGGTAGAGGGAGGCCAGGCCCTCCTTCAGGGCAGGGTGAAGCAGCACTGGGACAGGGGAGTAGTGCCCTGTTAGAGAAAGTGCCCAACTGTTTGGCCAGGACTCAGGCCGAGAGGTCGGGCACTACCCCTGTAAGATACAGGATGCCCTTCTGTGCGGGTAAAGTGTTTTGATTTTCAATGTGGGGGACTAATGAAAAGATTTTTAAATGCCCTCAAGAACACAGAAAAAAATAAAAACAAGTGAGACCACTTATCAGGTGCCCGGGAAGCCTGGCAGCATGTGACCCATTTCAGATCTGGCCTAAGGAGCAGGGGACCCAGAGGGTGGATGCAAAGGAAGATGAGCCAGCAGAGGGCAGTGTTCCAAGGGGTCAAGCTGGGCTGTCGGAGGCTGGGAGAGTGACAGGAACAAGGCCAATCAGTGGTGCAGGCCCAGGACAAACAGGAGACACAGGCCACTAAGGCGAGGCCTCAGCAGAATCCTGGCCCCATTCCAATTCCCTACCGCCCATGCTGGCTCTGGGCCTCAGGACCCTGCTAAGTCATACCCACTGTGTGCTTGGTGTCCCTTGGGGGCGTCTCAAGGGTGACCAGGCGGCCGTTGTGGGGGGAGGGCTCATCAGAGCTGCTGGGTGTGTTGGCGACCTCCCCGGGGGTTGCCGGGAACAGCAGCAGCTTCTGGCCCTTCAGGTTGAGCCTGGCAGGACTGATGAGGGGTCTGCGGTGGCGCAGAGAGCTGGAGCTGGAGGCCATGGAGCCGGCCACGGAGGGTGCTGGGGAGGGCAGTGGGGAGGTGAGGCAGTGCCCCGCCAGCAGAGAGTAGTAGTCTGTGGAGGGGAGAAGAGACAAGCCATGAGCATGGGAACAGAGCACGCTGCTTCCTGCTGCAGTAACGCTGTGTGCCATCAGCTCCCAGCACTTCTGTGGACTAAGTGACCTGGGGAAAGGGAAAGTGACAGTAACTGTGGGCTTAAGAGCATGACAGAGGTCACGAGGACGGCACAGGGCAGGGCGAGGTTTCGCTCTGCTGCTGATGGGGCGGCTGTGGGGCGACTGCTATAGGGTGCTGCTGTAAGCTAGGGTAAGGGCCCATACCCTGCCCCTCTCTCCCTCAGTTTCTGTCTAGGCCCCTGATCCCACCACAGCCCTGTGGCCCAGGCAGGCATATCTTCTGGAAATGTAGGGTGCCTTAGAGTAAAAGCCTGGCCTGCGAAACCTGGCATAAACAGCTGTTTGTTGAGTATTGAGCCAATATATTTAGAAAAGACCTCGCTAGCTCCTCTTAGCCTCCCTTGATCGGGAACTAGAGAAGTTCCTTAGTCCACACATAACATAGTATTAGCATCTCCTCAGGTTAACCAAGTGCCTCCTGCGTTGATACTTTAACCTCACACCTACCTACCTGGACCTAGACAAAAAGGCTAAAAGTATTGCCTCCTGGCTCTCACTCTCCTGCCTTAACTAAGAAAACCCCGCCAAAGTGACCCTTTTGCTTTTCCTCCTTCTGTGTCTTGGTACCAAGACTGATTTCATCACCCATGTCAAGTCTCTCAAAGAAAACTTGTAAGCAAGATGCACAAGCAGCTCCTTCCAGCACAGAGAGGTGAAACAAAAACTTTACTATTGTAAACTGTAAAAACCTCCGGAAGGATGTAGTCATTTAGGGTCCTGGGAGGAATGGTCCTGTCAGCAGTTCCAATTCCCTTTTATCTGTCTTTTTTTCTCTTATTCAGTACGTTGTGGGGAAAAAATAAACAACAAAAACCCAAAACACTCCACAACCTCTATTGGCTTTTTGCAGCTGGAATGGTTGCAATTTTATTCCCTACAACAAGGGTCAGCTCACCTAAGCCCTTGCTGGTGGCCAGTCCTCAGAGCAGTATGTCCATTGGGGCCCCTGATTCAATATAGTGAATTGATAACGACATTCATGATACCCACAGCATCGCATCATCTCACCCTGATAACTGCCAGCCCATTTCCTGGAGGAGGGAACTGAGGCACAGAGGAGGGCCAATCACTTGCCCAGGACTGTGCAGGGTGGGCACCAAGGCAGGGTTTGGTCATGAGCTGTCTGACCCCAAAGTGCATGTCACCCATTCTGTGCTCCACCTCCCTGGCTCTGGAGAATGTGGTTTGACATGCTGCCCATGCTGGGAGCAGGGCCCCTGCGCGCGGCTTTCCTTACCTGTAACAGGAACCTCCCCGGGTCGAGACACCTGAGAGGGTGGGCGGCTCCCACTGAACAGATACCCTGATTCTGGAGTGGATGAAAAGCGGGACCAGGTCAGCCTGCACATGACCAGCCTTGCAATCGCTGCCCCCACACAGCCTCAGGACCGTCTTGTCTAAATCCAGCCTCGGTCACTCACACCATGCTTTCATCACACCCAGGTCACGTGCTCCTGTCCTGACAGCAGGAGCCCCACCTGTTCTCTCATGTGATCTCCCACCTCCTGCTCCCCAGAGGCCCTGTGTCCAACACCTGTGCCTTACCTGTTCGGGTCAGAGAGGGAATGGTCCCCAGCGAGAGGGCCCGATGGAGGCGGCCTGGCAGGGAGGAGGGCGAGGCCCGTGGGGGCGACCGGAACAGCTGCTGGTTGGTGAGGAAGCCAGGTGGGGTGGGGATGAACATGGCTGGCGAGGCACCTCTGACACCTGAGTAGGGGATGGCCAGGTTGGGAATGGTGGGGAAGAGGCCAGCAGGGTCTCCTGGGAAGTACCTGTGGGTGCCCAGGGGGCGGGGGGAGGGACACGGTCAGCCCAGATGGCCTCTGCACAGCAGGTCTGAGCCCCTCCCCATAGTGCCAGGGGCCTGATCTGGAGTCCCCAGAGGAGGCGTGCGTTAGTTGAAGCGGAACAGCATTCCCACCACATTCACGCCATTAGGAGCGGGTGGCTGGGAGGTGCCAGCATGACCCACCCCTCCCAGCATGCCCCTCCACCCCACTCAGGCTTCACAGCAAACTAACTCTACGAGTCTCCGTATTAAAGTGACACTGTCACCCTTGCCAATTTCTTATCAACCCTTCACCCTGAAGCAAAAGAGCCAGCCCTGAATCAGACATTCTACAAGGTTGCTGGGCTGGGCCCCCTCCTCGCCACTTCCTGTTCTGTGTCAGTCTCCCAGCAGCCTCAGCTTCTGACAGAGCAGCCGAGCATGGAGCATGGGGACTGAGGGACTAGCAGATGCCAGTCTCATTGCCCACTGCTTCTCAGAGCCCAGTCCTCCAAGTCTTACAGCCTCTTTGGCTGTGTGTGTGTGTGTGTGTGTATTATCTCCTGCTCTTGGATTCTGGAACAGCCCCCTGGAGCCCCAAGTGACATAGAGGGGCAAGCTTTGGACTGCCAGGCCACAGACAAAATCCGAAAACTCCAGAAACCTCATCAACTACCTGCAGATGCTGCCCAACACATGAAGGTGACAGTGTCTCTTTAACTTTAGGAGTACAAATCACACGACAGGCCCTGAGGGCTCCAAGCCAGGTCAACCATGCTTCTGATTAAGGCACCGATTACAAAGGGGAGAGGGGGACGGGGCAGTTAATACATTAGTCCGCCATCTGGCGGGGAGCCCAGCCTTACCTCAGTCCCCAGGGACAAGTGAGCCCACTGACATCTGCCACCACGCAGGCAGGCTGGTCTGGGCCCTCCCGCAGACTGTGGCTGGCTAAGCCCCCTGGCACGTGTTAAGAGATGCTGGGGCATCACTAGCCAAGCTAAGGTCTAATCTCACTGACATCCTGGGTTGTTCTCACCTCGTGCCTTTTAAAAGTATTTTATAGGTAAAGTGTGGGGTTGGCAGCTGACTTCCTAGTCGCATGACCTTTCAAAAGCACTCAGACTTTAGAACAAAAAAGTGAGATTCTGTGTCTGAGGAATGCAGAAACATGGTGGGAGGACACCTGGTGAATTCAATATGGCCCCAGGTCCAGCAGTTGGACCTTTCTCCTGAGCTTGTCTAACTTCTACCACCCTGGCCCCTAGGAACCTTGGAGGCAGTTCCACCATTAAGTACGAAATACAATTTTGAGGGGGAGATTTTAGAAGGCCATGCCTTATGGTAGGATGGCACCGTGGGATTGGAAGTGGCTGGCACTGCCATGTACCTACAGGGGCAGCCCAGAGCCTGGGCATGAGTTGCTCTGACACCTTTGTTGGAGAGTACAGGGTGCCCCCTCCCCTCAGAGTGTGTCTTGGAGGCACAGCAAGAATAGTAGGGCCCCGGGTTCCCCATGTAGGTGTGCAGAGCCATGTCATCCCTACAGCCAGTGAGACCTGTGCTGGGGGTTTCCTGCGTGCACACTGTCCGAGGCAGGTCCAGTGTCCAGAGGGGCCACCAGTCCTCCTGGGGCAGGTCTGGGGAAAGCTGGGATTCCTTCCTGCTTTTCTCAGATCCTGATTACATGTGGGCCACCCTGGGGTTAACATCTAGCAAATGTGCTACTTGATGTCTGATGTCGCTCAAGCGGGGGTCTGAGCGCCCTGCTGGAATGACACGTAAACAGCTGACATCCCTCAACCAGAAGACCACTGTAAAGTTCAGAACGTTTCACCAGAGTGAGTCATGACCGCACCGCTGGAGCACCAGCTCTGGAAGAGGGGGTAGGAGCAGCCAGCGAGCCCACAGCGTCCCTCTGCCTGCTCTAGTCCAAGGAGAACAAGGAATGCTCTCCCAGGACCTCCTGAAAGTATCTGAGTTCTCTCTGGTAAGACCCCTCTCCCCTGGCTGCCCTATACCATCAAACCAGGCTAAGAGAGGGGCTAAGAGCTTTCCAGAACTCAAAGCTTCACACGCACCTCAGAAGACAGTGCTTCCAAGAAGGGTCAGGTGCGTCCTACACTGATTCAGCACTGAAGGGGGAGGTCAGTCAGTCCCAACCAAACAGCCCTATTGAGCAGGAGAGAAGACCAGGATCTAAGGAGCCACCACACCCCGCGGCCCAGAGCTATGTGGAGCATGGAGACCAGCTCCAAACGTGACCACCAGCCCGGACTCCCCAAGACAGACCTATACCCCGCACCCCCTCCCTCTTCCAGGACACTTCTACAGGAACACGAAAGAATAGACAAAAGACATGGCACCTGAAGCCAGACCAGTAGAAAGCGGGCCCAGGAGGCATTTATTGAAAACACAGCATCCAAACGCGTGGCTGTGGCCAGGGAGCAGTGTTTACAGAGATGGGAGGCACTAGACAATTCTCCACGGTCTACTACACAGACAATGAGACTCAGACAGGCAGAAAAGACATGGCTCCTTCCAGGGCAGGGCAGGGCCTCGGGGCTGGTAGGGCCTTGAGGTGGAGTCCTGGGGGTCCATTCCGGGGCCAGTGTGACTGGAGGAGCATTCTCAGGTAACTCATAAGCACGGGCCCGAGGGTGGGGCTGGAAGCAGAGGGCGAAGACAGCCAGGAGCACCCCCAGTCGATCCCACCCCCGACCTGAGATGTCCTGATGGTGGTCCCCAGTCACCAGGGAGCAGCCATCCCCAGGGGTGACACATTGGCTGTAACAAGTCAATCCCAGGATTCCAGCACCTCCTTCACCATTTCCCCTATCAGCAGAAGGGGGTTGGTATGTATTCTCCAAGTAAGGAAACTTTTAAGGGACAAATGGGTAATTATAAAGTCACATAAAACTCTAAAGTGGCTGGGAACCCTTCCTTTTATAGGTCTTTTCTGGAGGCTGCTTGCCTTTCAGTGCTCCACTAGAGGGCAGCAAAGACGTTTGCCTAGCAGGGGGCTCCTGGCCAGCAAGAGAGCTGGTTAACGGTTATTATAAATAATTTAATTTAAATACACACATACACACAGATGTCCTGCTTCTACCCAATGCCAAGCAAAGCAGTAATTAGCATCTTACTGTCAGTTTCCTCGAAAACAGATCCTGGGATGCAGAGAAGCAGAGTCAAGAGCCCCACTGTGGTGATACCTGCCCCCATTTCTGTGAAAGGTCCTGATATGGGACAGAGTGGGGAGCTGAGGCACAGGCAGGGGCTCCTGGCCCAGGTCCTGGGTTCAAGGCTCTCCCCTACCGAGCGGTGCCGCCTTCAGGACTCTCCATGGTAGTTTAACCCCACCCCTCACGAGAAACACGCGGGCCAGTGATGGGGAAGTCCTGTTGAGACCACAGATGGGATGGCAACTCTAGAGAAGCCCCCAGAAGGTCTTTTCACCCTCTTCACTGGGGGTCTTCACACATGGACAAACACTGATGAGAGCGCGGGACGCTATCTGAATACAGGGGTGTGGTGACCTCTTGGGTCTCCCCTTAAACATCAGAGACTCAAAACAATGGGACCTGGACACCACATAGTCCTTCAATTAGCTTCACAGAGGGACAGCTTCCTCAGCTGGGCACTGAGGGCCCAACAGGCTGAGTTTGAGCAGCACACCAGCCAGTCCCTCAGGCTAGCTAGCTGATGGCCTGCACACACATACCATCTGTCTGCCCGGCCTGAGTCCTGCAGACAGCAGAAGCGGAGGGCAGGAGCCTGCCCACACCATCCAGAAGGGAGCTTATTTATGCTCACATGGACAAGTGGCAGGTTGCTCGGGTCCTGTGGGAAACTGCAGCCCCCCCTGGGGTTACAGAGGGTATGCTGGAGAGAAAGGGGAGGTCCTGCTCCACCTTCCCTCTCCGCCCTCCTGGATGCAGATGCAGCCCTGGCCGGGGCGGGGGCGGCTCTGAGCACAACCATGCGTTTCTGTGATCCTCACCTGAGCTGGTGAGTGGGAGCGAGTCACTTGGTGCCAAATACAGAGGAAACTAAGGGTCCAAGAGGTCACAAGCTCTAGCTTCCCGGGGCTGTGCTGTAGCTCTATCAAAGTGGGCACAAGGACCCAACTGTCCTAGTTCACACTCTGGGGTCTGTTCCCCGGGGGTTCTGATTAAGGCTGGCGGGAACCAGAGGGAGCTGGCACCAGCAGGGCCCAAATGAAAGACAGACAAGAGACAGTACTGAAGGACGGAAGGGCCAGAGATCTGCAGAGGTTGTACCCCACAGACCTTGGAAAGAGTTTCACTTTTCAGAGGGTCAAGTAAGAGTGGGGACAGAGGGGCCTAGCCGAGATCACACAGCTGGCCAAGTGGCAGTTCAGTGCCAAGCACATGAAAAGCACATACTGGGCCTGCTTCTGGGGCAGAGGAATCTGGTAAGTGGCACCTCCAGGCCTGCCTCCTGGGAACGGAGTTGGCCCCTAACTCCCTTTCCATATGACTCAAGGCAGGAGGGGGTACAGAGTGAGCCTGGAGGACGGAGGCTGCCCTGATGCAGACGTGAGAGCAGAACAGATACCCTCAGTGGTGGGTGGATGGCCTAAGGAAGGTGGGGACAGTGACAGGTCAGAGACAAGAGAAGCAGCCTGGTGTCACCAGTGTGCTCTTGGGCGATCTAAGTTCCAGCTCTGCTTATAAGTATCAGATGGGGCATTTGGAGGAAGCTGTGACATCGCTGGGGTAGGGGTGGAGGGAGACACAGGGCCTGGCACAGAATGAGTGAAGATGATCTGAGACCTCCCAGGAGTGTGGCAGTGCTGACGGCCTGGCATTGCCAGACAGGCTGAAGCACAGCCAGCCAGCTAACTTATGAAGACAGAATGTGCGGTGTCCCGTCCCAGGCCTGGAACCACTCCCACCGGTCCTGCTGCAAAGAGAACACCTGCTGGACTCTGGGGAAGGAGGCCGATGGTTACTAAGGTCTCCGGAAGGTCTGAGCCAGGGGCTCTGCAGGGACAGCAAGGCTGGCTGAGCATCAGGCAGGATCAAGGGGATGATTCAGATGTATCAACACAGGGATGAAGAGGGGGCCCTACTGCCATGTCTGCCTATGTCAAGCAGCCCAAGTGGAATCGGGCCACGTGGTGAGGACTCAGCCTGCATGTGCCCAGAGATCAGGCAGAGGGAAGCCAAAAGTAGGGGGTACCCTCTCAGCCAAGGGCGTCAGAGGCAGGAGAAGGCTGAGGGCAGGGAAGAGAGCTGCCAGCAGGAAGCTGCAGGTCAGAGGCAGGCGTGGCTCCAGGGACGGCAGCTAGAGGGTCTTTGGCCAAAGAAGTGGCATAGTAAAAGCAGCTAGAGGGTACCTGGGGAGTCATAGGCTGAGAGCAGGGTGACCTGGTGCTGCTGGGAAGGACAAGGGGGCAAACCTGGGCTCTAGGCTGGATAGATGGGAGTGAGGCCAGAAAGAGGAAAGAGTGAGAGAAGCTCTGCTCTGGGCTGGGGGCGCAAAGCTCGGGGCTTGTCTGTCCGTCTGTCCTCCCCCCGCAGTCACTGCTGCTTCTCTGACCTTCGGGGCCGGACCCTCCTTGAGCCTGTTGCCTTCCTCGTGGCCACGGCTGCTGTGAAACCCACCAGGCAGCACAGGGACGTGGTGCTGAACTTGAGTGTGTCCAGCCAGCTGGGTGAGGCCGCCTGCAGGTACTGCTGGGCCAGGTGCAGCCCCAGCAGCAGGGCCCACAGACAGGAGGCGAAGGCGTCGATCCTCCGGAGCCTGGAGGGAACAAGTGGGCAGGTGAGTACCCTTGGAGTGGGACATGGGCCCTGACGCAGTCTTTCCAGCTTCTTTCATCCACAGCCTCACAGGCTGGCCCTGCACAGGACAGACTCGAGAGTCAAGAGGGAGTGTGGGCTGTAGAGGTCCGTCTCTGTGCAGGCCCCAGAGTCCTTCCTTGGGGTCAGTGATACAGCCCAATGGGGCTGAGGAAACGTCAGGTCATCTTCTGGGGAGAATGACATGGATACAGGCCTTGGTTTGGGTGTACTATTGCTCAGCAAAAGACAATGAGGGACTAAGACACCCCTCCCCACCAAGCCTGGAGGAAGCGGTTCCTGTCACCTCGATTTCACAGTAAAGGTGATTTCAGTGGGGTCTGGCTTGTCCATCTTGCTCACCAGACCAAGTCTTATTCTAGCTACCCTTGCATTACCCTCGAATGATGCACTGACTTGTCAACTCCCGCCTGAGTGCCGTTTCCAGAGCACTGTCCTCAGACAGCCATCTAGGACAAAGACCTTCAACTAGCTATCTCTGTTTGCCCCACCAGCCCTACACGCACCTGAGGCGCCCAGCCAGTAGCATGGCCAGCAGGCAGGTGAGCAGGCCAAGGACTGCGATGGCTGTCTGGTGGCTCTGCCCGAAAGCCCAGGCCTCCCGAAGTGTCGCCAATGCAGGCTCAGGCAGCAGGCCCAGCAGCTGCCGCCAGCCTTCACTCTCTGGCACAGAACTGTTGTCAGGTGCGGTGGAGGTGGAGCTATTGCCACCGGGTGGCAGGGCAGGTGGCAGTGCAGCCCCTGGGGCGAAGGGGTCGCCTGTGCTGTAGAGTGCGGTGGTCAGCAGAAAGGCGCAGGCCAGGAAGGCGAGGGCGCGGAGCACGATGACCTGTATGGGGGCCTTCACTGCGGAGGAGCAGAAGCTCTGGAGGGTGGAAGGGACAGAACACAATGGTCAGCACTGGTGGCCATGCACTCAGCCTGCCACCTCTGCACGCAGGGTCAGGATGCTGGTGTCTGGTCAGGGGCTTGGCTAGGGCCGTACCACTCGCTGAGGGAACCATGTGGTTAGAGATTCCACCCGGTCCTAAATGCACATGTGCTTTTGACTTAAGACTATCTCCTGCTTTACTTCGGGGCTTGTTCCATTTCCTGGAGCACAAGGCCCCTGGAAAGCTGCCTGCAGAAGGGTACCACCCCACACCCTTTCCTTGGAGAAGTCCTCCGTATCACCCAAATGTCATTCTCCCAAAATAATTATCAGTGACTACTGCCAGATAAAAAGTCATCAGGTGGCCAAGATAAAGCGTCTCCTAAGTCAGAGAACCAAAAAGCCCAGCAGACAGAGCTGGCCTTGTTTTCTGTCGTACCAATGCATGACTGGCGTGGTGGCAGAGATGCAGCTGGGACGACTGTTGGGTCCAGTTTCTTCTGATGTGTGGTGGAGGTGGAGCACTTTCACTTCTAATTCTTGTTGGTCAAACAACCCTCACACTCATTGCTGTAGAGTTGGAACCAACTCACAGCGGAGCCTCCAGCAGGCTTTCAGAGGCTGTCAATCACACATCTTTCTCCTGTGGAGCAGCTGGCGGATTAGATCTGCTCGCCTTTGAACTGATAGCACAACTACATACCCACCAGACTGAGGGTTTTTTTCCCAAACAATCCATATATCCTATCAACTGAGTAGCTGTTATGTGCCAATGAGTCAGAACTGACCCATAGCTGGCCTTCCATGGGTTTTCAGAGGCTGTAAATCAAAAGGGAGGAGACTGCCCATCTCTCTCCCACAGAACAGGTGGTGGATTTGAACCACCTATCTTTAGGTTGACAGTGCAGCTACTGGCCCACGAGGCCTGAGTTATTGTTATTGTTGTTAATAACAGGTTTTTAGGCGCATACTAGGGGAACGACGTGAGGCAGTAACTCAGCATCTTCCAGTGTGGCTATAGGTCAGAGGGCACACAGTCAGGTCACTGTGAGGGAGCACTGCAGAGGTGTTCAGATGCGGAGAGCACTCTAAAACCAATGCTGAAGGACGCAACTCCGTAGTCACTCTCTTGAGGACACTCGTGAGGGCTGATGACATGAAGTTGGGAGCGGGCTGGAAGGAGGCCCCTGGGAAGGATGTTTCTCCAGGGACAAGGCTTTTGGCTCTAAGGTATGGCCTGAGGGTCCCCAAAGGCCTGGGTCTCTGTGAAGGGGTTCTCTACATCAACCCAAGGATTGTGATGTCTCCGGTGTCCCCTCACAGCCCCACGACTCACCTGCATGCAGGACTGGTTGGCATCCTGGCGCCTGAACTGGTGGCTGACGAGCAGGGCGCGCAGCTGGCGGTTCTGGTGCTTGATGTAATACTCGACGGCCGCCTGGCAGGGCCGGCACAGCTTGTACATCTGCTCCAGGTGGTGCCGGTACACCTCGATCTCCTCGTCATACCTGCTCTGCAGGGGGAGAGGCAGAGGTCAGAGGCTTCAGGGAGAGACGGAGGCCACTGGTCCAGCTGTTGCCACAGAGGGTCTAGGTGCAGACTCACACCTATCCTCACAGGTGAGGTGGCCACGTCCAAGACGCCCTATTTCAGATCCACTTGCTACTCAGCTCACCACACAGGGGGATGTGTGGCCTGTGGGAGTCCAGGATCCCAGTAGGACCCCAGGAGATAGGGACACGATTACTGCTTAAGGCTCTGCCCCTGGATGTAAGAGCTTCGACACAGTGGGTAACACATAGACAGCTGCCTTTCCTTTGTACCCAAGGATTGTAAAACTCCACAGGGAGAGTCCCTGGTGGGCGTGGGATTTAGCAGAGGCTGAACGGGCTTTTGAGTTTTAGGAATATTGCAGAAGACTCAAGTTCTAGGCTGCCTTCTCAGTGCCCCCCTCTCCCATTTCAATGTTGTTAGATGCTGTCTACTTGACCATGACTCACAGAGACACAATGAACAGATTGAACCGTGTCTGTCATGTGCCATTCTCACATCCTCTGGCATGCTCAAAGCCATGGTTACAGTCAGTTACCACTGTTAATCCATCTCGATAGTCTTTCTCGCTTTCAAAGACTCTCATCTTTCACAGCATGCTATCCCATTTCCATGTTGGTGAGTCAGAACTGACTCACAGCTGAACATCTAAAGAATTTTCAGAGGCAGTAAATCATATGGAGGAGAATGCCCATCTTTTTCCTACAGAAGAGCTGGTAGCTTTGAACTGTGTGTCTCTGGGTTGGCAACACAACTTGTTCCCACTAAGCCACCAGAGCCCCTTCCTATTTCCATGTTGACTGCCTTTGAGTTGAGCATGACTCATAGCAACCCGATGAACAAAAGGCTTAAGTCCCTCTACAACTATCGACATTTATCAAAGTTCCATGAAAACCCTAAAATTTTTGTCAGTAAAGGCGGGAAGAGGTATCATCACGTTTCCTCTTCCTGGGACCAATTGTCCCACTGCTGGTCCTGGTTGTCAAGCCTCATGCTCTTCCTCGTCTTCCTGCAGAACCTCCTCTCCTGGCCTTGGTTCTAGCTCACCTGCCCTCCTTTACATCTGGGACCCTGGGCCTCACGAGGATTGGGTCCCTGAAGCCACGTGGTAAAACAAGCCAGATACAGGCTACCAGGGGGCCACGTTGAGCTCAGGGGAAGTGAAGCTCCCAGTTCAGGGACCTCTAACAAAAGGCCTCCCAGTCACTTCTATTTCCTTTTCCAGTTGCTGGGAGCATCCTCTCCCAACTTCCAGACAGACTATTGAGGGGTAGCGTTTTAATGAGGGGAGAGACCAGATCCCCGCTGAGAGGTGGGAATTCTATACCCTCTCTGGGAGGATATGCCATTGGCAAGAGGCACTGCCTCCCTCCGTGCAGAGAAACCCCTTTAGGACTGGCAGGAGTTGTGGTTGCCATGGTGCTCCCAGGCCTGAAACCCAGACAGCAGTGTCCACAAGATACTAGGTGAGTAAGAAGAAACAGTGCATCCCGAATGTGAGGCCAGCTTGGAGTCAGCCTAACACACTCACTGTCCTCTCCAGCCCTCAGCAGACAGAAGCACCACTGTCTGGAAGTACAGAGGCTGAAGGTTCGACGGTGGCACCCACTCCCAACCCCCACGCCTCACCTCGTCCCGAGGGGCGAAGGCGGCCAGCTGCTTGATCTTGGTGGTCTGGTGATGGCTGCACCGCTTGCACAGCAGGACCTGGCTGCTCACCCACTGCTGAGGCTGTGTGGGGTCCTGGGGGCTGGGCACACTGCTGACCACGTGGTTAAGATGCTCCAGGTACTGCGCAGGGATCGGCTTGTTGTAGTCACCGTTCTAGAGGAAGGGGGGCAGGACTTGCAGTCATTCAGGGAACCCAAAAAACAAAGGCCCTTTGTGGGGAGGCCCTCGGAGACTGGTGACTCTCAAATATTTCCATTTCCCCCTTTTTTATAGGCAACAATGAAAGGTCTCCTTCCAAAGCAATTTCACACGAAACCCCAAAAAGTAAAATGTTGAGAAGCCACCCCCCCGCCCCCCAGCCTGGAGTGCCGGTGAAGGCTGCAGTCCAGGCCTTGTGTGGACCCGCACCTGATGTGGCTCCTGGCTACGGCTCCTTGGAGCTCAGCCTGTAATCTGCTGCCTAATGCAGGGCTGGCAACCTAGAACTTGCTGTCTGGTCACTTTCGTTTTAACAAAGTTTTATTGGCACCCAGCCCTGCTCATTTGCTTTAGCATTATCTATGGTTGCTTTTGTACTATAGTAGCAGAGCTGTGATGTTGCAACTAGACAGATTATCTTATAGAACTCAAAGCTTAAGGTATTAACTATTCGGTTCTTTACAGAAAATATTTCTCCCATACTTGGTTTAGTGCAAAGCAGAGAGAATATGCCTAAGAGACAGAGAGACCGGGGATTGATCCCCGAGCCCAGTACTTTCTAGTGGTGTGACTTTGGACAAGTCACCTCAGTTCCCCAAACTTGTTACACATGCTTGGAGTGCGGGATGAGGGTCGGGGAGGACCCCGTGAGAAGACTCAAGGGAAGCACGCGGCTCTAGGCCTGCATGGACGAGGGACAGCACCCTGCAGTCTCTAGGTCCCGTCTGGACCCTCTCCTGGTGCCCCACCTCCTGGAAGCCGTTGTACTGCTCACAGTGGGGACAGTCCCAGCAGTTGCGGTTCCCATAGGGCACGACCGTGTCCTGGTTGCAGAACCAGCAGTTGACAACAGTGTGGGTCGGCTTCCTGTGGACAGAAGGAGAAGCAGTGTCAGCTGCAGCCCCTGCATGCTCTGCTCTCCCACCAGCAGACGGGTCCAGCTAAACCAGGGTTCCCGTTAGGGAAAGAAAGCTTGAAGCAAGGTCTGAGCAACCCCACCAGGACGCGCACTCGGACTGGATGAGGCGGATGTGTGTGCTGAAAACAAAGCAAGGACATACTGACTTACAATTCTCTTCACCCTTGATGGGAGAGCACCTCCCCAGAAGTCAGCTGCCCACTCACCAGATCCTTAGGCTCCTGTGTGTCCATGAGTGGACCCAGGGCCACCAGCCCCCGGTGTCCTGGCACTTAGACATGGCCAGGCCACGAGGCTGACCCCTCAAGCTCCAGAGCCGCCCTGCCCTGGATTCCCAGGCTGCGGAAACAGTGTTCCAGGGAGCTGCCCAGACTGCAGAGAGCCTGCTGTGCTCACAGGAAGGCAGCCCTCTAGAGGCCCAGGGGTGGGGTCAGGGCCAGCTGCTCAGACTGGAGCCACCCCCCACCCTGCCCTCCCTAATGAGGGGACAAGGGCAGACAGGCCCACAGGGGTCCTGTAGGCCACACAAGTGGTGACAGGTGGGGGCTGTGGGATAATCCCACTGTGAATCTGTGCAGACACTGGGTGATCTGTCTGCTACAGGACACATGGAATGGATGCAGCAACTGTCCAGCAAACAGCCCTATCCAAGAATCTAGAAACAACACGGCAAGAGGAGCAGCTGCTTGAACCCCAGCATCCCGGCCTCACTGTCTTGCTCAGGTTCTGCTGGGGCAGGAGCTACCACAGTTGGTTCTGCTGCCTAGGGCACTGGCAGAACCCCCACTTCTGCCCTGTGCTTCTAGAAGCAGGACTACAGGAAGCCCCTGGATCTCCTTAGGTGCCACCAACATCTGAGTGTTAAAAGGACTCAAAGACACAAACACAGACAGGCTCTCTGAAGACAAAAGGCCAGTGCTGTCTTGAGCCTGTCCCAGCCTGGGAGGAAGGCCGTACTGGGGAAGCAATGATGATTCCTTACAGCAGCAGCCAGTGACGGGTCTTGCCCCTCGCCCTGCATGGTGACCACAGCAGGTTTCTTGGGGACGGTTCTGACCCGTGGCAAGCCCACTTGTGAGGAGCAGAATAGCTCAGTCTTTTCAGGGCTGAGACCTGTCAGTAGCACATCACCAGGCCAGTCTTTCACGGCACCTCTGGGTGTGTTTAAACCACTAAGCATTTGGCTAGGCACTCCTAGAGGAAGTAGCCAATAAATGAACAGCAAGGGGGGCGGGGAAAGAGGGAGGAGGACAAAGAACAGAGGACATCAGGTACTCAGAGAGGGCTTGGACACCCCCAGTCCTTACTCCACTGCACCTCAGTGCCCACCACGCCAGCACAGGGCCCAGTCTTAGACTCAACAGCCTCCAGCCACAGCTCAAGGGCGGAAACCTGCTCTGCCAGGGCCAGCTCTAAGCTACGAGGCCTCTGGCACATGCTGTTAATGTGTGCCTGCTTTACAGGCTTCTCTGTGATGGAGGAGGTGTGTCCTGAAGTGGTGACAACAGGCCTTGGAGCCTTTTGTCCTCTACACTCCCTGGGGCAGAGGGCAGCATCCTCACTAGATGCCTCAGCCCCTTCTAACTCTGTCCGTGCCTACCCCAGCCCCCACTCCTCCCCAACTACCTGAGAAGTCGAGCAGAAAGATGTGTTGTTGCTGAATGAAGGAACACACAGAGGGGACAGATGCAGACTCCAGACTAAAGACTTGCAGAGACTGCAGTTATAGCCCGGAGAACCTGCCCCTCGGCCTCTGGGGAGATATCATCCCCCTTCTCTAAATCTCTAGCTTGGTTACCACGGAAATGGCTCCAGTCTCAAGCTGAGCCCAGGCAGAAAGCTGGTGAGAGATGAGAAAGAGGAGAAGGTGGGCCCAGGGTAATTCCTGCCAGAGCTGGGGACCTCCCTCCTGGATGTCAGTGCTAAATGGGGTCTAAGTGCTGGGAAGCATCACTCATGGGCCCTCGGCTGCTCCTTGCAGCAGACACACAAGCTACGGCTGTAAACCAAGCCCAGCTCTGTACTGACAGCACCTCAAAGCAGATAGTACTCAAGATTGGAATAACTTGGGGTGTCACCCATCCCCAAAGGCCTGGGTCTGCCCAAGAACAATGCCTCCAGACGCAACCCACCTCCCACCTGGCCCAGGCTTAGCGAGGTGCTGCTTTTGCTAACTGGCTCTGGGACAAACTGCTTCTGGTGTGATCAGGTTTGAGGTGACTAGATAAGAACACTCTGCCACAGAGGTAAGAAAGCCAGACACAGAACAGGAGGTGAGCCTGGACTCAAGTGGCCCCTCTCTGGGACCCACCTCCTGCTAGGCAGCTCAGAGTCCTGCCTTGGACCTCCAAGGCCTTAAGCCTGCCAGGTCACCTCAGAAGACAAGGGGTGGGGGATCCCTAGTGGGTGGAAGCCCCAAGGAGCTGTCGTCACCTCAACAAGTGACTCTGCTTTGCTGGGTCCTAGGTGCCAAAGGCAGATGCCAGCTCTGGTTGCCCAGCCACCAGCCCAAGAACAAACATAGCTATAAAGCAATTAGCATGAGAAGAATTTATAACTTTAACAATGTAACCAACATTGTTTGAGGGCAGGAGTGGGGCAGTGGGGCTGTGAATAGGAACCTGCTGGGGTCAGGGCCACAAAGAGGGCCATCATGGTGTGGTGAGCCTGAGGGGTAGCCTATATGGACCAGTTTGTAGGTCTCAAGAAGGACACAGACATTCAGGGAGGCTGAGTGGCTCCACTGCCAGCAAGGGCTCTGACCTCGTGGGCATCTCTATGAGTCAGGCCTTGCAGTCAGAGGTCCCACCTGCATGTGCTTCCAAGGATGCTGTTCTTAGGCTGTCCCTACACCTTCCACATTGGCCTTTTCTGCAGCAAATCCCACACATGTGCTGTCCCGTCCAGCCTGGGAGGGGTACAGCGACTGAGCAGCAAAACACTACCAGGCACACAGGATCCAAGAGTCCTTGCCCGCCCCATCTGCTTGAAAGAGTAAACACAAAAATCTACACAGCTCATTTGATGGCGGGACAGAGACAAAGCCCGCTGCTGTGGGGCAGAAGCTGGCCAGAGATGGGGGGCAGCCCCAGTAACCTCAGCTCAGTCTAGCTGCTAGGCTGTCAAGATGCAAACATGAGCAGGACTGCCTAATCCTGAACTTAACGAGCGACAAAGACGCCAGCCTCTGGAGAGGGCCAACAGGCAGGCAGTGGCCTGAGAGCAAAGTGCTTGCGGAGAAGGTGAAACAAGGAAATGGACCTCAGGCACATGGAGCCTGAAGATGAAGGCCCAGAGAGGGTCCAGGTGGCCTGTGTTGAGGAAGCAATGACAATTCTATCCAGAGAGCTGAGGCAGTGGTTGGAGTGCATAAGAAATTAAAGACCACCTGAACACAGGATGAGAAAGTGTGTGTCTATGTGTAAAAGAGGACTTGGCTTTCAGCCCTGAGACTGTACTCTTGGTCATGGACACCCAGGAACTGCAAAGGAGCCAAGGTTCTCAGGGAGGACTTAGGCATGGCATCTGGTTCAGAGCTGGGGCTGAACAGAGCTGGTGATGAGGGCAGGTGGCCCGAACTCTCCAACTTGTCAAGCAGGGAGAACAGCAGCCCCTGGACCTCAATTATTGCTAGAGCTTTCATGCATGAGTATTCAGCACAGTGCCTGGTCCACAATCAGCAAAGAAATCTAGCATTAGAGAGCTAGATAATGACTAAGGATGACAGAAGAAGAATTGATGCCATTGAGCTGTGGTGCTGGAGAAGAGTCTTGAACATACCACTGACCGCCAAAAAAACAAATAGGTCTGTCTTGGAGAGGGTGAAATCAGATTTCTCCTTGGAGGCTAGGATTTTGAAGCTCTGTCTCACATATTTTGGTCATGTGGCCAGGAGGGACCAATCCTTGGAGAGGGACATCATGCTCGAAAGGGTGAAGGGACACCGCAGGAGAACAACCCGGATAAGATGGATTGATGCAACTGGGGCAACTGGGGTAGATGAGTCAGAGTTAGTGAGACTGGCTCAGGACAGGGAAGGGTTCAGAGATGCTATTCATAGTGACACTATGATTCTCAGTCAACTTGCCGGCACATAACAACAACAAGCAAAACAAATCATTCGAGAAGCTAGACTCCATAAAGAATGTGGTATCGGGATTGGAAGAAGGTTCAAGAATCTGTATATGCAGATGACACAACTTTGTTGCTGATAGTGAGGAGGACTTAAATAATTTCCTGTGGAAGATCAAAGACTAAGCCTTCAATATGGGTTACATCTCAACATAAAGATGACAAAAATTTTCACTACTAGGCCAAGACAAAGATTCTCGCCACTGGACCAATTGGCAGCGTCAGGATGGATGACGACGAGATTGTTTACAGCTTCAGTTTGCTCGGCTCCACAGTCAACACTCTTGGCACCAGCAGTCAGGAAATCAAAAAGCGTATCGCGATGGGAAAGTCTGCTGTTAGGGACCTCTCAAAGGTACTCAGGAGCAACAGTGTCTCTCTGGAGACTAAGGTGCGCCTGATACAGGCCATGGTCTTTGCAATCGCTTGTTATGCATCAGAGAGTTGGACAATGACTAAGGAGGACAGAAGGAGAGTGGATGCTTTTGAGCTGTGGTGCTGGAGAAGGGTACTGAATGTACCATGGACTGCCAGGAAAACAAACAGATTCATCTTGGAGAGGATTAAACCAAGCTACTCCTTGGAGGCAAGGATTCTGGGGCTTCGTCTGACATACTTTGGACATACTGCCAGGAGGGACGGGTCCTTGGAGAGGGACATCATGCTTGGGAGGGTGGAGGGACAGCGCAGGAGGGGAAGACCCTCTATGAGATGGATTGATTCAGTGACTGGGGTAATCGGGATGGGTGTGTCAGAGGCGGTGCGGTTGGCGCAGGATAGAGCAGGGTTTAGGGCTGTTGTGCATAGGGTCGCTATGAGTCGGAAACGACTCGACGGCAGATAACAATAACAACAACAGGCCAATAGGCAACATCATGATAGATGGAGAAGAAAAAGAAACTGTCAATGATTTAATCTTGTTTTTACCTACAACCAACATCCTTGGCACCAGCAGCTAGGAAATTAAGATGTACTGAACTGGGAAAGTCTGCTGTCAGAGACTGCTCCAAAGTGCTGAAGAGCAATGTCAGTTTGAAGAACAAGGTGTACTTGATCCAAATCATGATCTTTTCAATTGCTTGCTTTGTGGCTGAAAGTTGGGACAGTAAGTTGGAATAAGGATGACAGAAGAACTGCTATCTTTGAGTTGTGGTATTGCATGACTGCAAAAAGGACCAACAAATATGTATTGGAAAAGATGCAGCCAGGGTGCCCCTTGGAGGCAAGGATAGTGAAGCGTCATCTCACATACTTTAGGCATTTAGTTAGGAGGGGCCAGTACTTGGGAAAGGACAGCATGCTTGGAAAGGTGGAGGGTCAGTGAAGGAGGGGAAGATCCCCAATGAGATAGATTGACACAGTGACTGTAATAGTGGGCTTGAGTACGTCAGAGATGATGAGAACGGCACTGGACAGGGCAGGTGCATTGTTCATAGGGTCACTATGAGTTGTGGTTGACTTGACAACACTTACAACTACATTAAGGGTAGTGTGACTGAGAGGCTCCACTGGCAGGAGCAAGGGTTTGCGGGCCAAAGGTTTTGGGAGGATGGATATTCTTCTGAAAAGTGGTCTCTACTAAGAATCTCTTTGCCATCTGAGCAGAGGCTGGCAGGCTAGACCCCCAATGCTCTAGAGTTTATCCTTCTGTGTCCAGCCATAGGCCTTGTCTTGTTTGCAACAATTACTATGCTAAGTCCAAAAACTCCCCTTGGCCAAGTCTTGTACTCTTGTACTGTCACTCAAAATGTGCTGCCACCGAAGCCCGCTTCATCACCTCCTGGCATCTCCCTGACCTGCTGCCTTCCCGGGAGGCTCAGCTGTGGGAATGGTGACAGTCATGGATTTATGACCTCTGGACAAAGCTGGTGTTCTGTGCAGACAACCCTGGGCCTCATAGGAGGGACAGGTCCTTCCAAACCACAAATGACAGGGGCAGGCCAATACCATACCACAGGCGTTGCAGCACCCATGTCTGTCCCAGTACCCAGCTCCCCAACACCTCAAAGAGGCCCCAAAAGTCCCCTCTCCAAGAGAGAAAGCTGATTAGAGGTTAGAGGAAATGGGACCTCAGGTGACGCTGCACAAAGGACCGAGGTGTGAAGTGCAGTGAGCAATCCCAGGCCAAATCCAGTCACACTGCACAAAAGATGCTGAAGAGTTTAGGGATGACACAGAGCCTCAACTGCTCCTGACACTGTCTGGGCTCTGTCCCCTGAGAACATTTCCCCATCCTGGGCTCAGTGGGGCAGCTCTGCTGAGGAGATACATTAGGGTCTGGATCATTAAGCTGCCAGGAGGCCCGCTCTGGGCCTTAGTGCTCTCACAGGAGACTGACTGGGCTAGCTGATCCTGAATCACTCACTCCTATTCACCTTGATTTCTAGAAATCAAGAAGGAAGTGCTGATATGTTGATACCTAGGATCTCAAAGGTGGTGGCAGGTGGAGGTGTCCCTCAATCTTTGGACAGCCTAACTGTGGTCTGTCCACTAGATCCCCACTTCACCCAGTGCCTATCGCCTACCCTGGGCACTGGCGCCTCCTCAGCCTGTGAGTGGCTCATCTTCCAGGCCAGCTGAAGTCCCTCCTACCCCTTCCTCCTCCAAGAAGTCCGTGACTCAACCACTCCCACTCATATTCCTCTTCTGATGGGAGTAGCACGACATGGTATTGGTTAAGCACAGACTCAATTAGCCAAGCAGTGTGGGTTCAAATCCCAGCTCCACCACTCAGTGCTGAGTGACTCTGGGAAGTCCCTTTCCCTTTACCTGAAGATTCAACATCCTCGCACAAAGCTGCAAACCCACCCAATCTGTCCTTAGGATGGTCTCCTGATCCCACCCTTTCTCCTTTCGCCCTGGGAAGGTGGGCTAAGTGGGGAAACAGTCCCCTCTCCCTGAAGCTCTGCTGAGACCATTACATTTTTACCTGTGACCCAGAGGACAGCTCTAAATATAGGGATCAGCCCTCATCACCTCTGGGTGCCACTCAGCTGTCACTGAACTAGCTCAGAGCCCCCTGAAGAATTCCAGGTCAAGTGTCGAGTCAGACAGTTGTCTCAATTGCGGCTCTTTAGCTTAACCATTTATTCATCTTCTAGGGCTCACTGCTTCTCTAGGGGGAAGGGACTGTGGCTGTGAAATGAGCCAACAGGCTCTTAGAACAATGCCTGGAACACTGTATGCTGTTATCACCACCATTATCACATCCATCCAAGCGTGAGGCTAAGGAACAGGGAGCACGGTACACGGTATAGGGCAGAGCATCTACTGTCCATCTGCTGCTCGATGCCTCTGCAGTTGGGGTGCCCAGGGCGTGTGTGTAAAGGGGGAGGGGCTGCGGATCCCGCGCGAGAGCTCCTGGGGTACGCTCGCGTGCACCTGACATTCCTGGAGTGCCGCGGCCACTGTGGACGCCGCCGACCCCAATCCAGGCTCGCCAGTCGATTCCCGAACAGATTCCGAACTAGGACTTGCTTTTGGGAAAAGGCATGCAGAATGGATCTCCGCGCGTCAGTCAAGAGCCCAGCTTCCCAGAGCGAGGCAGCGGCTTCCGCAAGACCCCAGGGCAGGAGGCGTCACTGCGGGCCTAGTGCGGCGGGGGGCGCTGCACGGCAGCCACCATACTGAGGGAGGCAGGGCCGAGAACGAACGTGGTTAGCGGGCCACAGGCAATGGGCCCGGGGGAGCGGGCGGGGCGGCCGCGTGGGCCTGTCGAGGTTGGCGGAGTGGGCCCGCACTCACCTCCGAGCGATTCGGTAGAGCAGCACACCGGCTGCCGCGCACGCTGTGACTCCGAGGCCGCCGGCCAGGCCTGCCGTGGGGCAGCCGGCCAGCAGTGCGCTCACTCCTTCCATAGCTCCCACGCGGGATGGCGGACAGCAACAGGGGAGCAGCAGCGGCGCGCGCGCCTGCTGCGCCGTGACCTTCGCCGCGCTTTGTAGCCGGCGCGGGCCCGCCCCCTGACTTCGGCGCGCGCCCGCCGTGTAGCCAATCGGAGCGCGGGGAGAGCCTAGGCGGGCGGGGCGCCGGCGGAAGCCGTGGTGTAGGCACCGGAGCGCCCCCGCGGGGTCGGAGGTGGGAGGCTGCCTCAGCGCGATGTGCCCACCCACTTCCGGAACTCTGATCGCTTACGCTCCGGCTGCGCTAGTTCGCGCGTGGGGTCCGCTCTGCAAAAAAATTACGCCCCCTTTCTGCAAGCGGAGGTGGGGACATCTCGGACATTGTCAGCTGCATCGTCATCAGTCTTTTTCTAGTTCTCTTTTCCCAAAGCATAGCCAAACGCGGCCTATGCACTTAAGGCTGAGTTTCACTGGCAGCTTTTTCAGAGATTTCCTACTTAAGTCACCCCAGGGGTTAAAAAAATCAGTTTATGGTTACATTGATGACCATGGAGAAGGGCGAAGTTGAGCTAATTAGAATGTCAGCTATAGATAGGTCTTAGCCTATAACGTGTAGTTTTTGTAATTGCCAAAGCTTGAAAAAAGCTCCGCCTATAAAGTGTGGATTTCTTTAATCGCCAAAGCTTGAAAAAACAGTATCTTCACTGCGTGTGGTTTACAGCCTCTGAAAACCCTTTGGTGCCTCAGCTATGAGTTGATTCAGCAATGAATGAGTGATATTGCGTGTATATTAGTATAAATGGTTAACATAGGAACCAACACTTGCTACATCAGAGGGAACGGGCTAGACGAGATGAATTGTCAGTATTGTTAATTTGAGCAGAATGATTCTGTAATAATAAAAAAACACCTAATGGTAGAAATATTTGTATTTCATTAAGGATTTTAATGTTCTCACACCTTTTCCAGTATTTTGAATAAAGTTCTTCTGGATGTTGATCCAGGTGCTGTCGAATACGACTCATAGTGACCCTTTGCGTAACAGAGCTGAACCGTGGCTTATAATGTGCCATCTTCATCATTTCTGATACACGTGAATTCTCTGCTGCAGTCACGGTGCCAAGCCATCTCACTGGAGGCCTTGCTCTGATGCTGTAACTTTCCAAACATGTTATTCCTTTCCAAGGCATAGTTTTAGGGGCAAATACCACCATTTTGCTGATGCTTGTTTTCAGAAAGTTAAGACTTGAAGCACTTTCTGAAGAACAGAAAAGACTGCTACAGATTACATCTCAACATCAAAAATCCTACCCGTTCCCCCTCCCCGGATCAACAGGCAACATGACAGGTGGAGAAAAGAATGAAGTTTTCAATTATGTAATTTTACCTAGATCTACAATCAACCTCCAGGGTAGCAGCAATCAAGAAATCAAAAGATATGTTGCACAACAATATCTGCAATTATTAAAAAAAAAAATCTGTTGCATCGGAATGTCTACCATTAGGGAATTCCTTAAAAAGCTAACAAGCAAAGATTTGCTAAGGACTAAGGTGTGTCTGATCCAAGCCATGGTATTTTCAGTTGCTCCCTATGCATCTGAAATTTGGCCAGTGAAAAGGGATGACAGAAGAATCCATATCTTTGTGGTGTTGAAGGGTTCTGAATTCCCATAGACTGACAAAAGAACACATCTGTCCTGGACAAAGTGCAACTAGGGTGCTCCTTAAAATCAAAGATGATGAAAACTTTAGCTCACATACTTTGAGGATGGTCAGGAGGGAGCAGTTCTGGGGAAAGGCATCATGCTGGGGAAGGTAGAGATCAGCAAGAGAGGAAGATCTTCAAGAGATGAACTTACATGCACACCCGTTTATCGCATCTTTGTTTGCAATAGCGAAGAGTTGGAAACAATCTTAAGTATTCATCAACAAGTGAATGGATAGAGAAGCTGAGGTATATTCATACAATGGGATATTACGCTGCACTGAAAAACAAGGAACGAATGAAATATTACACAAAATGGGTGACCCTGGAGGACATTATGCTGAGTGAAATATCTCAGTCACAAAAGGACAAATATTGCATAGTGCCACTGTTATAAAATGGGACTGACATCGGGGTTGGAGGGAGACTGAGAAAAATAGGATAAATCATGTATACTGCATTGAAACAGATGAGGGAGAGAACAGTTTACAATGAAAGAATTTTTCTTTTACTTTTCAAAGAGAAGGGTCAACTGGGGGGAGGTTGGGCAGAGAAAAAAGTACAATAATGAATGAATTGAAAGCCAAAGTCTCTGTAAACTTTCATTAGAATTACTAAAAAAGAGATGGACTGACACCACAGTGACTATAACAATGGGATCAATTATGTTGGAGATTGGGGGGATGGGACAGAATAAAGCAAACTTCAGATCTGTTGTTTGTAAGGTTGCTTTGAGTTGTAGCTCACTGGGCTGAAAGAGGAGGCAAACATGAAACCTAGTGAGCGGCTGGAGTTGGCACTGGACATTTTCCTCTTATCCTAGAAGTGGGTTTCAGAACAAAGATCTTTGTTTCCTGCTGCTTTCCCCAAACAAAACTACCCTTCCAACGTGTGCCATCATTGTGTCTAAGTAGCTTTCTGTTCCTAAGCAGAGATTGCTATCTGTATAATATCCTAGAGAAAGAAGTCTGATTTCTATGGTCAAACCACGTACGCACTCGTCAGGTACATTAGTACATGCTAGTGTTGATCAGGTTAATGCACGTGGATTTGTAATGTCAGTAAAGTGACAGACCACAGGCTCTAAAGCCTTTTCTACCTCTTATTTAACAGGTAGTCTAAGTCGGTTTATCACTTGCATGGTGTTAGGTGCCATGGAGTATGACTCACAGTGATCCAAGAATCATGAACAGATCTGAACCCTATCCTGTGCTATCTGCATCATCTCTGACATACTTGAGCCCACTGCTGCTGTCACCATGTCAATCTATCTCATGAAGGGTTTCTCTCCTTTGCTGACCATCTTTCCTAGCATGATGTCCCTTTCCAAGGAATACCCTCTCTTAGCAACATGCCCAAAGTATTTGAGATGAAACTTTGTCATCCTTGCTTCCAAGGAGAATTCTGGCTGCACTTTCTTCAAGACCTATGTTTCTTCTTTTGGCAGTCCATGGGTTATTCAGTGCTCTTTTTCAACACCACAACTTAAAGGCATCAATTATTCTTCTTTCATCCTTATTCACTGCCCAGCTCTCAGATTATGACCTGAATCAGGTACACCTTAATCTTCAAACTGACATCAATGTTCCTCAGTATTTTGGAGAGGTTCTAGACAGCGGACTTGCTGAAAGCAACGTCTCCTGATCTGATACCAAGAGCGTTGATTGTGGATCCAAGTAAAATGAAATCATTGACAATCTCAATCTTTTCTCTTTCCATCATGATGTTGCTTATCGGTCCAGTGGTGAATACTTTTGTCTTTTTGATGTTGAGATGCAATCTGTATTTAATCCATTATGCATACTTGCATAACAAAAAGCAAATCATCTAAACTTCCCACTCCACCCACCAGACTTTCATATTTGTAAAATATAGGTGGCAATAATATCTGCCTACAGAATTGTTAGAATTTAAAAGGGAAAAATGAAAAATACTTGTTAGTGCTTGGAATACTTACATGCAATGGGGGGTTGTTAAAGGTAATTTAGATAGAAGTCATTTTGAAGAGAATTGATGATTAAAAAGAATGACTTTTCAAGATTATGAATTTAAAATAATTCCCAAAGACTAAACGTTATTTTCTGTTTGTTCTCGTCCCAGTTTTAGTGCTATACTTTTAATGATTTGGTGCAAAAGCATGTAGAGACCTAAATTATACATCAGTATCAAATTACTAATTAAAAATATACACATGAAAATGATTCCTAAGTAACCTTCACATCCAATAAATTATTGTTAGCTGTCAGTGAGTTGATTCCAACACATGGTGACCAGGAGGATAGAGAGAACTTGAAGGCCTTTCAGAAGCAGATTGCCAGATCTTCCTTTTGGGGTGTCTATGGCCAGAACCGCTGTTTCTTAGCTGCTAGTCAAGTGCTTAATCTTTTGTGCCACATTTAATTTTCCCCCTTCATAAACTCTAAACTCATTGCCACCAAGTTAGAACCGGCACATAATTGACCTTCCAGTGGGTTTTTCGAGGCTGTAGATCCCAGAAGAGGAAATTGCCTATATTTCTTCCATGCAACTGCTGGTGGATTTGAACCCTAGAAATCTTCTGCCTTTGAATCAAAAGTGCAGTTTCTACGGATTATATCATTAGAGTTCCCTTATATTGGTTAAAAGCTTGAAGAAGGTTCAAGTCTATTTAAATATTCAGTGTTGTTACCTGAATTCAGTGTTGTTACCATTATCATAGAGTTAAAATGGAGCTTTTGTGATGGAAATTACTTTAAAAGAACTGACTTAAGCACTCATTTTGATTTCCAGATAGTTATTGAAGCCAGTCATGCTAGAAGGCTCAAGAACATGGACTAGAATGACTGTTAAGAGTGAACAAAATTAAGCCTTAATACAATTTAAAAATATCTTCCTCTTATCTTTATCAGTCTGTGGTTCAGTTAGAATCTAACACATTTTATAAATAGACTCAAGTATCTTTCTCCACATTCAGATTGAAAAATGACCTTAATGCATTACGCTATTCAAATTTTAGTGGAAGAAGCAATAGAAGATTATTGATTTTTACCAACCTTCTATCCTTATTACTCTCATCTCCCCCACTCCTCAATTAAATTTCCATTAAAACAAATTCTGGAAGTTTCTCATTTCTGTATTTAAGAATGTTTTTCTTGAACTGGGGCTTAAATACCACCAAGTGCTCCTGTCAAAGTAAAAGTAAAATTAGCCAGGAGGAGACAGACAATTGGTTGTGTGAGGAGCACCATTTCTCCAGCAGGTACTAGAGATACATTATGGGCTGCAGACTTTAGATGGACTATTAACAAAATCTAAACTCACAGACAGCTTGGAAGCTGTTCAATAATACTCAGAACTTAACTAGGCTTACTTCTAGAAACATCTAATAGCTAGGAACTGAGAAATCATTCTTTTTTTAAAATTTTTATGTGAGTGTACCATCAAATCAGATCTGACTGGTACTGGAGGAGATTGTCCCTCCTTCCCCGGCAGAGCATCTGGTGGATTTGAACTGTGTGCCTTTGGGATTGTAGTTGCAGCTCCTTACCACTAGGCTACCAGAGCTCCCCTGAGAAATCATTCTTTAAAGCTCTTCCTGTGGATAAAAAGACAACTTCAGAAAAATAATTACATTTTAAAATATTTAAAAAAAACAACCCTAAAACCCAAAAGCAGAGAGAAAGGGGGAAAATGAGCAATAAATCCCACAGGAGAGTGTCCATCTTTGTCCTCAGGAGCTGCTGGTGGAGTGAACAAAAAGGCCCTACCTCTGAGTTAGTAGTAACTCCCTACTGACTATGCTACAAGCTGCTGTTTGCTGTCAGGTCAGGACTGACCCATGGCTGGCCCCCCAGTGAGTTCTCAGAAGGCAGTAGATTGCATGGGAGGAGAGGGCTCCTGTAGAGCAGGTGGTGGATTCAAACTGCTTGCCTTTGGTTTGGCAGCTCAACTCCTTAACACTGAGACATCAGAGCTCCCTTAAAATATTTAGTGCCACAAAGTTGTACTGTTTTTTTTTTCCCCCACCTCAACAGCCTGAAAGTTTAGATTATAATTAACATGAAAAATCTGAAATTTACAATGGAGGAAAAACTTGGGAGTTTGCCTTGGCCCACACGTTGTTGTTATATGCTGTTGAGTTCAAACCAACCCACTGCTGACCCTTCAAGTGGGTTTTTAGATGTAGTAAATCACATTGCAGAAGACTGTCCATCCTTCTCCCAAGGAGCAGCTGGTGGATTCGAACCATGTGCCTTTGGAATTGCAGTGCAGCTTAACACTAACTAGGCCATCAGAGTTCAAAAGACCACCAAAATGTGACACTTTTTACATGTCTTTAAGGCACATTAGGAAAAAAGTCAGACTTTATAGTTTTTTTTCCAGCATTTTGCCTAAAACATTGAGCTATATTTTATAGGACAGTGATCAGAAAAAATAACACAAACCAAATTTATACTTAAGTTAAATAGCATGATTTAATTTAGTTGCTGCTTAATCCTGAATCCTCTTAAGTTAAAAAAAGAAAAAAGTTGTAATTAACTCTTAACGTTAATGAGTAAGAACCTTCCAGAAAGCATGAATCCAAAAGGAAATGTCCGACAGGTGATACAAGGCAGTTCTCTATGGCCTTTCCTCTTTCAGTCTCAAACATTCTAAACATCAATGGGAAAAAAATTCTCTAGAATTTCTCAGTTTTATTCTTCTAGAGCACAATTTTCTGGCCTGCTATTGAGCATGGTCTTCTAACAGGTACACAATTAACTCGTAGGTAGATAGCACAATGGCAGTATTTGGTATCTGCCTGATGAGCTGGGCAAACAGTCCTCTATAGAAGGCAAGGTAACCTTCTTCTCGAAACACCAGGCGTGCCGTCTGGATGAAAGACTTGTACTTGGTGCCTTCTTCACGGAGCCGTGTCCTTATGACTTCTGCAAAGACAGAAATACACTTTTTATGACACAGGTCAAAGTTATTTCCAAGCACCACAGGGGAAAGGTAAAAGCAGTTAGCATATAGCTTTGTCACACAGTTTGTCAATGCACAGCTATGTTCATCTTACTGCAGCTCTTCTGGCCAGGATAGTCACAGACAGAAATAGAAAATACAGTTATATTCTTTTTACATTTTCAACTCTGGACATCAGTCAACATACACCTATGTACAAATACAAAAACAAAATACAAAATTTAGTTTGAAACGGGCTTATTTAAGATAGTTCATAGCTTTCTACTCCTAATTAAGGAGTCTTGGTGGTTCCAGGGTGTTAATGAAAAGGTTGTAGTTTGAATCCATCCCTATCAATCCTCAGGCTAATGACTTGGAACCTACTCCTAACGAAGGTTCCTGCCTAGGAAATCATCTAAGACAGCTGTACTATGTCACCTGGGGTCTCTGAATTGAAACTTTCCTGATGGCATGTAACACAACACTGTCATTCTCAATTAAGCAAATGCCGTAATTGTACTGAAGGTGTCATCTGTATCTTCAACAAAACATCCTTTTCATATAGACAATAAAATGTTCCGTTTTTTTTGGTTTTGTTTTTAAGTAAGCCACAGGACATCAGTTCTGTAATTTCTTTAAAAATAAGCTTACCCAAAGTGGCTTTCCTCGTATTGCATTCAGAGTGCAGCTGTTGGGTGTTTTTTTTTTAAAAAAAGTTTAGTCCCGTATCCCATAAAATTGGGGCAATTTTATATGAAGCCCAGATTTTTTCTTCTTTCAAAACATCAGAGGCTTGTAACCTCAGTAACATTTCGGCATGGCACCATATGTGGCCACCATCAGCTGTAGTACAGTTCTTGGCATTCAGACAGTGGATGTATACGCACTGACACCCAGTTTCATTTGCACTCATCCACTTTACCTGCAGGTCTCTTCCCCCCCAATTTCTACTACAGAAGTCTAGTCACATGGATAACTGACAAAGACCTGACGACTGTTTGACTACTCAGAAAGAAAAAGAACAACGTACCGTGTGGATAGGCAATACAGGAGGCACATCCCTTAGAGATTGCAGCAGCTGCCATAAGTCCAAAAAAATTTGTGGAATTTTTCTCAGTCCCATTTGCAGAAGAAGCTAATGGAGCCTCTTTCAGATGCTTCTTTAAACTTTCATAAATAGCAAAACAGATGATGGTTTCTGAGATCCCAGCATATGAGGCCGTTAATCCTCTATAGAAGCCACGGATGCCTTCTGTCTGGTAAACATAGCGAGCACACTGGAGTGTGTTCATCTGCTTGGAGCCTCTCACTCTGCATGAGGAGATCAATGACATATCCATTAGAACATGCACCTGAGAGCTGGCGGCTGCACCCATCACACCAGCAGACTCATAAAGGATGTAAGGAAAACTGACTATAGTAGGTGACCCGTGTCTCCCTGGCATGGAGTCATGCTGACCCCTGGCTCACTGTGCGCTAAGCTGCAGGGCTGAGAGCAAGACAGACCCATGAGCTGGGACACCTGGCAGGCTCACAGGATGTTATGTGTGTCTATATCAAGTAGGAGAAAGAGAAAATATTCAGTCTTTGACTCAGTTTTGGAAAGATGTTTATCACAGAGGAACTATATTACTATCATATAATCAAGAATATATACTGTCAAAATGGGCCAAATATCTAAAGACAGGAGAAACAACTATTATCTACACCTAGGTTTAAATGATAATGAAACAGTAAGATATAGGGAATTATTCTGTAAGTGAAAACGCAGGACAAAATGATATATAAAGAATAATCACCACTATGGTACAAATAAGTTTAGGGAAATATTAAGGGGGGAAATGCACCTAAACTCTGACAGGAGGGTAAAAACATTGGTACTCTTCTTCTATAGTCTCCAAATTGTCTATTTTGAAGCTATTATTATAACTTCATAATAAAATTTTAACTATTGAATAAAGAAGAATAAAAACCTTAAAACTGGGGGTTGAGGGTAGTGACTGAAAACACTCACAACTGCCCGCTACCCACAAAAAAACAAGAGTGAGGAAGGCTTTGGGCTGGGCTTGCCTCACCCCAAAGCTAGAATCAGAAGAGAAAATCCCCAAGAAATCTTCCTATGTCAAAGAAAGTGGGCATAGGAACAATTAATGGCTTACTTCCGTTCTAGCTGCATCCGGGTTTTAACCATCCATATAGGATTCATTAAGGAATTTGTGATAAAAGCTGCAAAGAGAAACAAAACAAAACAAAAAGTCATCACTGACCATGGTCAGTGCCTAATAAAGCTGTCTATATACCACATGATAAAGTTTTACATTGGGATTTCAATGGCTTAACAATAAAAATGGGTCCTAGGAAACAGGTACAGTCTATACTGTAGTCAAGTTACACTTTCTAAAATCCAACACCTATTGGTTTTATGTCTCAACTTTCTATAGCCTCATCACTTCTTTTCATCCTGTAGGTGGTGCTGTTGGTATTTTCGTTCATGTGACTTCCATGTTACCATCCTAAAACTTAATATTTATAAACTTAAGGTCCAGAAAACAATTTGTTTTAAGTTGTTTGCTCTAATCTAAAAGGCTACCCAATATTTAACTTGGACAAAGAATTAAATCTCTGTTTAAATGAATGGGATCTAGAAAGTCTGCAGAAAATTGATGTTTTAAAGGCTGTTCTGCTTAAAGATACATCTTTTTGTTTCAACACTGCCAATCATTCCAAACTAACCAAGACACAATGCTGTGGCACTGGTTTAAGTCTTCCTAATACCACATGCCCTGCACAGTCCTCAGTAAGTAGACTAATTCGTTATTAGAAAGATTAGAGGTTTAAAATTGCTTCCACGTCTGCTTTATTTACCAAGATTGCTTAGAAGTTATTTTTGCAAAAGTTACAAACCTTATTAACTTCTTTTTTTGGGCTAACTCACTGTTGATCTATAAAGTGAAATATAAATGAAGGCAGATTTGTTCTACTTCTTCTATGTTAGGCAGAAATGTCTGTCTTGTGTGAAGTAGCTTTGCTTAACATTGTTTTCCATTTAGGATCAGAAATTATTATCTTTATAAACACTCAGAAGGGTTCCAAGTGCTTTTGTTTAGAAAAACAAAGGCAGACAAAACAGAAGCACACCTCAGAGGTGCCAGAAGACCTGAATTTTTTTTCTTTTAAAAACACAAAACAAAACTAATTTAAATTATCTAAAAATACCTCTCAACTTGAATAGACACAGAAGTACCCATAGAAAGATACATAGTATTCATCAACCTAGAAATCTACAAATTCAACATGTTCTTTTGGCAAGAACTTTCTGGAGAAAAACAGCTCAGTGAAATGAGTTTTATCAGAAGAGAACTGACTATAACCTGATCTGTAGCTGACACTACTGAAAAAGCTCAACAACAAGCCTTGAATAAATCCCCCTTATGTAATCCAATTGTTAAGGCCAGAAGGCCAACTGCTTTGGATAAACTGGACACCATGGGGAGTTATGAAGGAAGACACTCTGACTTTAGAAAATAACAGGGAAGGAGAACAAAACCAACCATTAATCTTCCTTTAAATGAAACTAAACAAGTAGCAAGCATGAGGCCAGGCAAATTTTGGAGGAGGAAACAAAGTGAAGAGTTAGGATGCAGCTCTGACTTTCATAAATAAGTTAATGGCCAAACAGAATTTAAAAATTATTAGTCGTCCTTTAAAAGAAACCCAACAAATAGCATTCATAAGAACACGTAACTAAGGGGGGAGAATAAAAAGTTCGATTTCTTTCAAAAACACTGGAACCAAATTATAAGATGTGCTCAAACATTCATGTCCTATCAGAGTGAACACAAAGCTCTAGAGACACAATTGTAGATGCAAAAGAAGCAGGGAGCTAGTTTCTCACTCTTGGAAAAAGCTGCTTGGCACAACATGTATCTGAAGGAAAGTGAGAAACTCTAGTTTCCATTTATTAGGTAACGTACCTGCAGAGCCAGCTGAGAAAATATGCACGAAATTGCTGTTAGGCACAAAAATGCCATTATATTGCTCTTTGGCTTTGGAGTAACATGCAAAGTACACAGCCCTGTTAAAACAAAAAGATGAAGAGTCCTGTAAAGACACTGTTAAGCTACCCTAATACACACAAACATTTTTATTTTCCTAGTATCTTTGTTACAGAGCTGTATGGGCTTAGCGGTAAAGAACTGTGCTGCTGACCCAAATGCCCTTGGTTCAAATTCACTAGATCCTCTGTGGGAGAAAGAGAGGCAATCTCCTCCCCTCTGATTGACTACCTCTGAAAACCTGCTGGGGGGGTCAGCTATGAGTCAGTTCCAACTAGACAGTACACAACAACAAAAGTATCTTTGTTAAAATGAAAGTTTGCCATACACTCTTTCAAGAACTTCTTGCCACTTCAGAATTAATTCAGTCATAATAAAGGTGTCCAAAATAATTGGAGGAAATGAGATATCTTAATATACACAAAAGCCTTTCTACATTCTTCATTCTAGATTAACTCTCCACTAAAAGGGAATTCTATTAGACACCAACATACACTATGGTGCTGCTGTTGTTGTGTACCACAGAGTCGGAAATGACCCATAGCTGAACCTTCAGCGGGTTTTCAGAGACAGTTAATTGCACAGGAGATTGCCCATCCTTTTCCCATGGAGCAGCTGGTGGCCTTGAACTGTGTGCCTTTGGGATTGCAGAGTGGCTTCTTGCCAGTAGGCCACCAGAGTTCACCAGAGCTTTGAAATTTGTAAATTTAAAAAAAAAAAAAGTGCACCATGCATTAATTATATCTTGCCTTCTAAAAAAATGAATATGCCAATTATAATGTGAACTTTTTAAAAATGACTCAGGATTACACAGTACTAACCATCATCCAATGTTTTTATAAAGAGCTCCCACACTATTGAATATGCTTACTAAGCCTAAGGTGGAGCTTGGACTTCACCATCTCCATCCCTCAATGCACTGCTCATCTTTCCATTTCCCTCTTGTCCACTATTTGCACCTCTCCCATAATGCGCCCTGACACCCTTCCAGAAGCTGACCACTGCAGGTGAGGACTGGACTTCCCTACCCCTCAACTCTGTCACACTCTCATCTTCTCTTTTCCCTCTTTGTCTGATTTTCCCGTCTTCCCTCTTGTTAGGACTGGCTGGCCTGGCCAACAGATTAAGGATAGGCTATATTTTTAAATTTAGGATCTTGACTACTAATTACTGTTGTGTCCTAAAATCTCCTCCCCCACCCCCAAGTCTTAAATGTTCTAAAGGAGTAAGGTAGGTAGAAGTCTATGTAAGACAACAGCTATTACACTATTATTAGAACTTGCAGATGTACAAAGCAAGGAACAGATCTTGTTCACAGGGTCACTTTGAGTCTTAGTTGAGTGGATGGTGCCTAACCTACCACTTTAGATACTAAAAATGAAAGCTACTGCCATTGAGTTCATAAGGACCCTAGAGATCAGAGCAGAATTACTGTGCCATGTAAGATTACAGTTTCCATGGCTATAAACTGTCACAGAACTGGATGTATATAAGATTTACCATTTACTATTAATAATGGTATACCCATATTAACTCTCAGAATAATACTTTCTATTTTTGACTGTGATCAATTAGTTGTGGCCTCCACTGCACTCGGACCAGCCTATACTTTCTATTTTTAAACAGGATTAGATAGTATAAAATTCTAAAGGAAAAAAAGTTAAAAGAATTGACATCTTTACAACATCCCCAGGTGATTCACTGAAGCACTTGTCTGGAGGAATTCTAGAAGCTTTAGTCTTTATTTCATATGAAACAATATTCTCATTTTTGTTATAAGGATAAACTGTTATCTGGAATTTGAATATAGGTACGTACATTGTGTGTATCCCACTCCTGCCACCCATAGCTGCTTTCTCCTGAACAATCTTTAATGCCAACATTCTCCTCTACTTTTCAGACTCCCCACACACAGTCTCTCTCTCTCCCTAACTTATACATCCACATACTTTTACCATTAGCAACACTGTCTAGTAGAACTTTTTATGAAGACAGAAATGTTCTGTATCTATGTTATTAAATACAGTAGCCACTTTAAATGCACAGATGAATAACTGAAATAAAGCTAGTGCATTGAATGAAGCCGAAATAAACGGAATTTAGGAATTGAATTTTAATTAATTTAAATAGCTTTGAGGTCTGTTAAAGTAGTATTTGACAGTATAGTTCTATGTATTCTAATAAGCGTTGAAGAGATGTAATTATTATAAAAAAAGTTTTACATAAATTTTACAAGGACTAGACCCTTTGAAAATACCTTCAGTTCATTACTTCAATGTGTATATTAATCATCAGGGGAACTTTACAATACAAAATAAGACACGTACAAAGACATAACTATTTATAGATATAAAAAAATGTAAGCAAATTCAACAAGAAAAGTAAACGAATAGTTTAGCAATATCACTCTAATACAAAGGCATTACTATTTATAGATATAAAAAAAGTAATCAAATTAAAAAGAAAAGTAAACTAATAATTTAGCAATATCACTCTCAATAAGAAAGAACTCAGCATTCTACACAATGTAAAACAAGCTAGCTGGAAAATGTAATGCTTACCTTGAAGGTGCAACTCCAACCAAATTTGGACCCAAGCCTCTAAAAAGTGACTTTGGTCCCTCTTTCTCCAAAATGGATCTGAAAAATAAGTGATGCATCTTTAAAACTCCTCTGCCTATGAAAACCTAAGAGGCATTTTTCACACAGCTCTTATATAAAATATACACGGGATGCCAGACTTTTGTCTGTAATATATTCCTTCTCTGACAGGTTTCTGCCTTACACAGGTCTCACCTTTTGCCTATTACGATACAGAATTGGAGGCTGTACATTAATACAGTGGGGAGAAAATTATGCTCCAAAAGTTTCAGTTAGACATGCTTTCCAGAAGCCTGGAAATCTTCTGGAGGACCTTGGATTTGTAGCTCTTCTTTCTTGATTTTTTTCTTTTTATACTAATTTTAATGAACATTTACAAAGACTCTGGATTTCCAGTCATTCATTGTTACATTTTTCTCCCTGTCCACCCCTCCCCCCCACCCGTAGCTCTTCTTTCTAAGATCAATCCATACCTTTACATGTTTCTCTTTTATCCTGTGTTTATCCCTATCTTTCTGCATTTTCCATTTTTAACCCTCTTCTCAATTTAAAAATTCACTTTCTCAATCTTGGATACCAGCTCCTTCCCTTACTGAGTTTTGGATTCTCTCAATTGGGACCCTGCTCTCCAAGCTAGCTCTGCTCTCCTGTCTTTGTTCAACAAACACAGATATATACCCACACACACATTTGGCTTGGACACCTGAGGCAGGTTTTACAAACAAAATGTACCTAAAAATAAATGAAGCACTTTGCAATTCATTCTGCCTTATCTAAACTGTGACTGAACTCTGGCCAAAGTGCTAATAAGTACTGTGGAATTACTCAAACAATGTAGTTACACTTTACAACATCTTTCCCCAGCAGTTTCCAACTAAACTGATTAAGGACAGTAAGTCTTTCTTGAATATAAAAGCAGTCAATGTGATAATTCTTAAATCTGCAAATTAAAGCTACTATCAAGTTGATATGTGCTAGAAAATATTAAAAATACCTGAAATAAGTTTCAAAGATCTGAATATTATATTCAGTTAAATTCAACTATTATAGATTTTTCTGAAAGAACTCCAAGTTCTTTTTTTAAAACATTTTTTTACAGATGCTCTGTAAACATCTTTTACAGATGTTACCATAGGTTTACTTTAACTGCCCAGATGATGATCACATGCACAGCATGACCGCTGTTGCTGAGGGAGCAAGGTCAGAGTTGAATGGTACCGGTAAAGTCTGAATATACACAGATGCTGCAAACAGAGCATCTTATTTGATGTGCTTTGTAAACATTCTGCAGATAGTGGGGGTTGGGGGATGGACTGAACTTACTTGAGAACTTGTAAAAGTCCAGGAGTCACGGGTGTTGGTCTCACCATTCCAGCTCCATTAATGGTCCCCAGATGAACCTGAGGATAATAGACCGTGCGAAGAGCCAGTCTTGAGGATTGCAACCTTATCTTAATAACTTCTAGCGGACAAGTGAAAATAGCACCAACTGTGCCCCCACACCTGAAAGAAAAGAAGTCATAGGAGGATCAGAAAAGTGACAGTTTCTTACACAAATGAAATGTGAAAAATTCCCTTCTAGAAATGTGTGTATGTTCATTTAATAAAAAGTTAGAACAGAGAAGTAAGGAAAGAGGAGTTGATATCTCATTATATAAAGAGAGAAATCATCATTTTTAATAGATGCATACTACTTTCAATAGTTGGATAGTATTAATAATTTTCTATTGGTATATAATATTTAAGCCAATTTCCCACTGTTGGATATTCTTGAGATTTCTCATTTCACTACCATGTTGCATCAAAAAACTTCTCCAACAGAATAAATTGGAAGCCCATAGACTGGGGAAAATATTTGGCAATGATATATTCAATAAAGGATTCTTATCTAAAATTCACTGAATACTCTAAAATATTAACAAGAAAAAGACAGATAATTCAATCACAAAATTGGCAGAAGATATGAAAAAATGCTCCAAAGTAAAAGCTTTCATTGTTAGTTATTTAGGTGGTTGTTCTGTTCTAGGCAGTCAGCTCCAACCCCCAGCTATCAAGTAGAACTGGTTAAAATCATGACGATAACATATCCCTAAACTGTTTATCAGTGCTTTCTGGTCTATGGACCAGAGGCATCGTCCATCATGAAGCAGCTTGGTGGGCCAGGTAGAACTTGAAGAGAGGAAGGTAAGAACGGAATAATGTGCCAAACTGTTATCGTTTAACTATCAAACTATTGACTAGTTAACCAGGATATTAAAATTCTATTGTAGTTTTATTTTATCAAGAAAAATTAGAGTTAAATTTTCATCTCTACCATTTGTTCTGAGCACTAGGACATATTTAAAGAAAATTTAATTCAAAATGGTTCCTCACTCTTTCAATGCTGTTGAGTTTGAACCAACTCACAGCACTTTCCAGTGAGTTTTTAGAGGCAGAAGGAGCCTGATCATCTTTCTCCCCAGGGCAGCTGATAGATTTGAACCACCTAACTCTGGGTTGGCAGCACAACTCTTTACCCACTAGGTCACCAGTGCATTTCAAAATACAGAACATTTTTTTAAAAGTTAGAGGTAAAAGAACTTTCTAGCCTATGTCTACTTATTTCCACAAAATAAAGCATTCTTCTTTACTATGTCCGCAAAAGACAAGACCTTCAAAGAGATGCACTGACACAGTGACTGCAGCAATGGGCTCAAGTATGTTAGAGATAGTAAGGATGGCACAGGATAGGATAGGGTTCTGTTGTTCACAGGATCACTAAGAGTCATACTTGACTCAACTAGTCAGTATTTCCTATGTAAAAGCCTTGTGTTTAAAAAACGGAACATTTGGAAACTGGCTACAAAGTACTACCAATACTTCAGCTCCATTAGGTTCAATAATATGTCTGTGTCACTGAAGAAAGAGTATCTGGTAAATCAGAAAGTCAACAAGTTCTACTATGATCTAGGTCAACCACCTCTACTTTGTCCCCAAGTTGGCTGAACTCGTCACTTTGGCCCACTGTCTATGCCATCTATGCCACTGATCAAAGGATTACTGGGCAGGAAGCCTTGTTTGTCTAGCAAGCCAATGCCCTACCGACAGCAAATTGGCAACCTCCTGGAGGATAGCAGAGTGCAGCTTGCTCTCCAGGAGCTAGCACGATTGGCACCAGCTGGGAAGCTGATTCTCATTCATGGGAAGCCCATGACTATCACCACAGAATTAGAGCTTCACAGGGTTTTCAATGGTTGACTTTTCAAAAAAAAGATTGCCAGGACTTTCTTCTGAAATGCCTCTGTACAGACACAAACTTATGGGTTAGGAGTCTAGGGCATTAACAATTTACATCATCTGGACACTTCAATACCGGCACTCAGTAGTTAAGTCCCCTCATAGCATTCCCAAGCACAATGAACAGATCAGTTCTTCACACTCTGTTAGCCTGGACAAGTATAAGAGCCTGTCCAACTGGCCAGAGGACAAAACATTCTTCTCTTAGTCTTACATGCTTCCTCATCTATAGCCATAATCTACTTCAGGACAGGGAGAGTGTAAGCATGGTGAAAGGAAAACCTCCTTCCAATATTACACAGGCCACAGCTTTCTTCTCTGCATACAGTCTGCAGGAAAATGGTAATGGCAGCCAGGCATACTGGATCATTTCTCTTCCTATTCCTATCATATCTCTTCTCTATTCATGAGGGGTGCCTTGATCCTGCAGGAGGACATCCTCCTTAATACAGGGTACTAGCATCTCTGTTTCAATGGACCTTAGCAGTCAATGCTCAGACAGCAAGAAAAGACATATTCAACATCCAGATGACAGTGTAGCATCACATGCTCAGAACTAATGAATATGGGTTTAAGCCTATTAATTTCCAAAGTACAGTGCGTACTTCAAGAGACAATGTGCCACTGGAGTACAGAAAGAACATATTACAATTTCTATTCCATTGTATTAACAATCCCTATCATTTAGTTTTTATTTTCTCTGTATGTTTATATACATACATAGGGTCACCTATGAGTCAGTTCTAACTACAATAATGAGTTTGAGTTTTTAAAAAAATGGCATTGAGATCCCAGTCAAGTCTGAAAATTACTAAATCAATAAAGCGAACAAAACACCCAAAACAGTATAATCAGCATAAGGAACTCTCATGGTGCAGTGTGTTATGTGCTGGTATGAAGCAAAAGGGTCAGCAGTTTGACTCCACCAGTCATTCCTAGGAATAAAGTTGAGGCAGTCTCCTGAAATTCTGATTTAGAGCCTCAGAAACCCAATGGAGGGTTACCATGAGTTGGAAGTGACAATAGATTTTTTGTTTGTTTTGTGAATACTCAACATGGTCAACAATGCTGACTTCCTCTTTACTCTCTACACCCTCTTCCTCTCTTTTAACAAGACCCTAAATTTCTAAAGTCATACACTCTACCTTGGATTAAACTCATCTCTAGTTCCTGTTCTGACTCACGTAAGCTGAAAGAATACCATCAGAGAGAAAGAGTCCTTCCAGGTAGACGTGAAGTGATTCCATGGATGCACCTCTGGCCCATCGATATCTGGGTGACAGCTAGGGGAGCCCGATCCCTTGCTGATGCCCACCTTTGATCCCAATGTCTGCTTCCCCAGGCACAAGGAGTGCAAGATGGTAGCCACACAGCAGCAGATAAACAAAGCCTCACTGGCAGTGTAGTAGTGGGACTACTGAGCCCAACATCTCATTTGGTGGCTTGCGTGCAAATGAGAGACATTCTCCAACTTTCGAACTGAAAGCACAAGCACCATGACTGGGACTACTGTGAGCAGCTCAACTACGTATCAGTTTGAAGACGAAGATCCACCTGATGCAAGCCATGCTTTTTCAATTACTTGCTATCCATCTGACAGCTGGACAGTGAATAACAGAAAAAGAATAGATGCCTTTGAGTTGTGGTGCTAGAGCACAGTAATAAATATACCATGAACTGCTGAAGGAAGAAATATTTAATGTCTAGAGAAGATACAGCCAGGATGCTCCTTACAGGGAAGGATGGTGAAACTTTGTCTCACATACACTGGGCATGTTGTTAGGCGGGGTCACTGAGTGATTTAGTAATCACTAAATCAATTTCTTCTTATTCTCATCTAACAGCTACTTTTACATTTACTTTAAAAACACCAGCTGCCTCTCTGTGAACACTGTATTTTCCAATGCATCTTATTTGAATAGATGCCATAGAGGTTTAAGAGATTCTGAGATGCAAATTCTCCATTCAGTTATTGAAAGCAAAATATATAATTTTTGATGTAACTACTTCAGTGGTGGTTCAATGGTACAATACTTGCCTTTGACATGGAAAATCTACATTAAGTTCCCCATGATTTGTACTGTTGAGTTGGAACTGACCCATATCTGACCCTCCAGTAGGTTTTCAGAGGCAGTAAATCACATGGGAAGAGACTACCCATCTTTCTCCTGCACAGCAACTGGTGGATATGAATCACTTGCCTTTGGGTGGACAGTGCAGCTCCTTATCACTAAGCCACTGGAGTTCCCAACAATGCACCTCATACACAACTACCATTTGTCAGTGGAGTGTCAAAAGAAAGCAGACCAAGAAGAAGGGCCTGATAACTTACTTCTGAAAGTCAGCCAGTGAAAACCTATTGACCATAAAGGTCCAATCTGCAACCAATCAGAGGGGATAAGGCAGAAGCAGGCTGAGTTTCCTTTCATTGTCCATGAATGAGGTTGCCATTAGTTGAAGGTCAACTTGACAGTAGCTAATAATAACAATAACAATTTCTCCCATAGCTATTTCCTGTATTGTATCTAATATGGAAAGAAAATTAAAACTAGCACCTTGTATAAATAAAAACCTCAGTAATACTTCTTGAAACAGAAGAGAAACCCTATCTTCCATGACCTTTCAGATATACAAATTTCAACCAAAACATTACACCAATTCCATTTTAGCAAATATTAATATAAAACCAAATACACAGTTCATAAAGCACTACTTCCCTATACTTAAAGCAGCTAACTACATCCATCAACAATCCCATGTAAGACACACAATACCTTTTATTCACTTTGTCAGTTAACAAGTATTGATTGTGCATCTATAATATGTCTGGTGTTACACTTGGGATACAGTGGTAAAGAAAAAAAGACAAGATTCCACGTTCATGAAGCTTAAATCTAGTATAAATCTTTCACCCAAATGCCATACAAATTAAAAAAAATCACATACACAAAATGAACTAGATGAAATAGAAGTAAAGTTATATTCACAGCAGTATGATATATATAAATTCTATAAAAAATATTATATTAACACCAATGAAAGTTTTTTTCAAGCAATTTAAGTATCCTTGTATCGTCTCTACATTTTTTCCCTAGCAAATACATCAAGAACCACCATCTCTGCAGTCTCTGACACTTCAAAGTAACCATCAACTGTTCATTAATAAGCCTAGGTGGCAGAGAGGTAGAAGCTGTGTAGCAATCCTAAAGTCCCATGGCTCAAATCTACTAGCTGCTCCCCAGGAAAAAGATGGGCAATCTCCTCTTAGATGATTAACTGCCTCTGAAAACCCACTGCAGGGTTAGCTATGCATCACTTCCGACTAGATGATACAAGACAACATGTGTACACCTAGCCACGGTCCAGAGTAGGGTTAAAAAAAAGCAAGTTTAAAAACATTAGTGGACTGTGTATTTTTAAATCTTAAAGATATACACCCATTAAAAAAAAAATTTTAAAAGCTATGTAAGTATATCTGAAAACAAAGCAAAACAATCATGACAGAAAAATAAGACCTAGATTAATGGTACAACCACTCTAGAAGGCAGTTTGGTGTGTCCTCAAAAAGCTGAACACAGATTCTGTATGATCCAGCTGTATGGAATACCCTGCTAGGAATATACCCCAAGGAAAACAGAACTAAGATAAAAATGGAAATTTAATTATGCTGAATGAACTAATCCAGTCTCAGAAGGACAAATACTGCTTAAGACCATTATTGTAAAAATAGAATGGTAATTAGTAAAACAAGGAGAGAAAGGGTGGGAGCAGGGGGGTGAGGATGGATAGGGGCAAAACCACAGGACTGCAGAGTGGTGGGTGGAGGAAAGGGTTGAAGGAAATGGGAAGGATCCAGAGGGGGCCTGAAAAGATTGGATAATGATGGGCAAGGTCCAATAGTGATTGATTTTATAAAACAAAATGCATGGGAATGATTGTATGAAACACAGTATGACTGAAGAATAGTCTGAAACACAATGTGTATGAACTTTATGAACAAACCAACATGTCTACTATTTAAAGCAAAGAAAAATCAAATGTTGTTGTTATGTGCCATCAAGTCGTTTCCAACTCATAGCACATACCCCAATAAAGAGATTTGTACATCGATGTTCACAGCAGCCTTATTCACAATAGCAAGAACCTGGAAACAGCCCAAAACTGGATTGAGAAACATGTGGTACATTCACATGATGGAATACTATGCAGCATTCAGGAGCAATGATTTTGAAAAATACTTCCTAACATTGGAGATGCTAGAGATTATTATGCTGAGAGAACTAACTCAGGCACATTAAGAACAATATCTAAGATTATTATTGTAAACACAGGGGCCATCGAGTCATAGACAACTCATAGTGACTGTATGAACAAAAGACTTGAGCACTTCTATAACTGACATTGTTTCTCCATGTTCATAGAGTTTCCAGAGGCAAGTTATTTCAGAATTGGATGCCACTCCTGCTTCCAAGCTTGTTTTAATCAGGGAGTTCCACCAAACACGGTCCACCCTGGGTAACCATTATCACATTGGACACATCAGTGTCACAGTGTTTAGCGTCATGGCAACCATGAGTTACCTCTGTACAGCAAGTGGACAGATCGAATGTTTGACAAAAACAATTAAAAATAGGCCTGAAGGCTGCAGATTAAAATCACCCACCTTTGGCTTGGTAACATAACTTTCTACCCACTAGATCAACAGAGAGAAGGGAGGGATTAGGGAGGCTCAAATCACTGGGTCACAGAGTTTGACTTTAAAAAATACGTGAGATTTTAATAATATGGCCAACTTACTGAGAATTTTCAAGAATGAAAAACTTCTATGACAAGTATCTTAATTTAAGAATGCTTCCCCCTCCTGTTATTCTCAAAAGACTTATCAATGTGCAGTGGAGAGAGATGGAGGATATGAATGGGAAATTCTTTCCATCCATGAAGATAACTAGAGTTTTAGGATTGAAAGATTTACTGACCACTTACTAAAAAGGGTAGAAAGGGCTTAGAAACATTATTATCATGTTATCCAGAAACTTCTCAATCATAAATGGGTGGCACATCTAGGCTGTGGTCCACGCTACATCTAAAATTCTCAGGCCAAGATGACAACACAGGAAAACGTCTATTTTATGCAGAATGCTGTGTCTGGCCAGTGGGGCCAGTTGGTAGTCCCAAACATCTGGAAAGAGTGCTATGTGCTCAAAGTCAATGGCTGTGATAAAAGAGTATTTTCAAAAACCCGATACCTAATAATCAAGTATGTCTCATTCATTCCTGAGAATAGAAAAGTAACAGTACCCTCCCTAGCCCTGCTGCTAAAAAAAGTGCTGCGTGCCTCCGCTGACAAAATCTAACTGCCTGATTATCAGATTAATGCAGTGATTATCAAATCAATGTAGCTCAAGCAGTGATGCCGAGTCCCGCGTTGGAGGCATCCACCATCAGGTGAGCAACATTTCAACACTCCTCTTTGACCTCCTACTCACATTCTTCCGAAGTCCCTTATTACCCCAAGTGGCTGCAATCATCACCTGGTCGTCTCGGGCCCCTGATGCCTAACCCCTGCCAGCCCTCTGACTACGGAGCCAGGCCCTGCGCTGCCCCGAGGGGCCCACGGCTGAAGGTGGGCATCAAGCTGGTCGCCACTGGCTCTGCGGGTAAGGCCCTCGAAGCAGCCAGTCGGAGATGCAGCGAGGTGGGGACCGCAGAGCGGTGGCGGACACAGCAAGCGGCCGGAGGCGGCGAGGGGGGCCGGGCAGAACCATCCCCGGGGAGGCTCGTTCACACCAACCATTAATTGTCTTAGAAGAAGGAAAGCCGGGACGCGCTGCGGCGTCAGGAGCGCGACCCACGCAGGTTGAAATCACAGGCCCGCACCCTCCCCACCTGCCACCTGGGCTGGACTTCCTCCTCCTCCTCTTCCTCCCCAGGCCACCCTGACCAGCCCTGGAAGGCAGATACCCGACGAGAACGAAGCCCTAGGCGGGAAGAGGCTGGTGAGTGGGCCAGAGCAGACCTCAAGATGCTTACCCGCCGGCGAAGAGGTGGAGCAGCGTGTTCTCCTTCTGCTGAGAGCCCGTCGCCATGGCCGCGCTGGCTCCGGGGACCGCTGCCGACGGTCGCGTGGGGCTCGAGGGATGCGCGAGGTCGCCGGTTCGCTTGCCAGCTACTCTTCAAGCAGCCCCTTGTCTTGCTGCCATGTGCGAGCGGGCCGACCCCCGGCTCCTCAGACTGCGCCTTCCGACGTCTCGGCAGGCACCTCAACAGCCTCTGCGGTGCGAGTCGGCAGCCAGCAGCTCTTAATGCGCCGGCGTCACGTGGCGGGGGCCGGGCCATGACGTCACGCGGTGGCGCAAGGCACGGGGGCGGAGCGCCGAGGGGCGGGGGGCCGGGCCATGACGTCACGTGGCGGCGCAAGGCACGGGGGCGGAGCGCCGAGGGGCGGGGGGCCGGGGTGTGTGTGCCCTCAAATCCCGTGCGCCCATTGGCCGGCAGGCGCACGCGAGCTGGTGATTGAGTAGCCGGTTGGAGGTCTGTCGGGTGTGGACATCCAGAGCCAAGAGACCGGATGGGAGGAGAGACCAGCCGAGCAATTAGACAGTTGAAATGACAGCAAGCTGCCTAAGTTCCTTTCTATTCATCTCTCATTAATCAAAAAAGAGACAGTAAAATCAAGCTTTGCAAAAATCCTAGATTTTGGCTTTTTAATTTTCACTCTCTTAATGAAGTCAGTTGTTGTTGTTATGTGCCATCCAGTCTCCTGCGACCCATAGTTATATACAGCAGCTCTGAACCCTTTCCTGTCCTGAGCCAGTCTCACTAACTCCAGCCCACCAACCTCCATTATCAATCCATCTCATCCGCGATCTTTCTCCCCTGCGCTGTCCCTTCACCCTTCCAAGCATGATGTCCTTTTCCAAGGACCAGCCTCTCCTGGCCACATGCCCAAAGTATGTGAGACAGAGCTTCAAAATCTAGCCTCCAACGAGAAACTTGGTTTCACCCTTTCCAAGACATACTTATTTGTTTTCTTGGCAGTACATGGTATGTTCAAGCATACTCCAGCACCAGAGTTCAAAGGCATCGCAGAACCTATATAATAGAGCCTAGAGTTTCCAAAACTATAATTTTACAGAAGCCAGTTGTCTTGTATTTCTCTTGTGGAGCCACTGGTATGTCGCTAAAATTTGCAATCAACTAGAAAGAAATAGGAGTTTTCAGATGCTGCAAATAGTTTACCATAATTGAGATGTTTCGATAAATGTGTGCAAAACTGGAAGCAAGTCTCATTCAACTATGCCAAGAGATTCGGAAGACAGCTACCTGGCTGTCTATAGAAGATATCCATAGCAGTTACAATTCCAAAGAAAGGTGACTCGAAACAATGCAGACAATTGTCGAACAGGATTGACATCCCCCACAAGTAAAGTTTTACTGATGAGAATGAAAATGTTGCAACAGTACAATTGTTTCCTATTTTTTAGAATGCATTAAAAGTTGCAGCAGTATCAATGTCTTTTTATGCATCTGAACATTGTACAATGACTAAGATGACAGAAGAAAAATCTATGCCTTTGAATTTTGTTGAGGAAGAATTCAGAATGTCTGTACTGTGAAAAAGAACAAGCAAGCCTGTCTTACAGGATGTGCAAGCTCCTTGGAGGCAAGGATGGTGAAACTTTGGGCTTGTTAGGAGAAGCCAGTCACTTTGAAAAGGACTGACTTGAAAGGTGGAAGGTTAGAGAAAAACAGGTAGAATCTCAAAAAGATGGATTGACCCAGTAACTATGACAATAGGTTTGAGCATGCAGAGATCTTGAGGATGGTGCAGAATAGGTTAAGGTTCAAATCTGCTGTTCTTAGAGAACTACATGGTTTAAAATTAAGAAAGGCATGCACCAGGGTTGTATTCTTTCTATATATTGATTCAAACTGTATGCTGAGCAAATTGTTTGAGAAGCAAATTGAGCAAATTGTTTGAGAAGAAGAATGTGGGATCAAGATAGGAGGAAGACTCATGAATAACCTGTGATATTCAGGTGACAAAACCTTGCTTGCTGAAAGTGAAGAAGACTTGAAGCACTTGTTAGAGAAGATCAAGGAATGCAACCTTCAATATGGATTGCACTTACCACTAGACCTATAGGTAATGTCATGTTGGATGGAGAGGAGATTGAAACTGTCAATAATTTCATCTTACTTGGATCCACAATTAAGATCCCTGGTACCAGCAGTCAGGAAATAAGGAGACCCATTGTCCTTGGGAAATCTGCAATTAGGGACCTCTTGGCTTCATAACCAACACTCTTAACACCAGCAGTCAGGAAACCTAAAGACAAATTGCATGGTGAAAATCAGTGCTGAAAAGCAACAATGTCAGTCTAAAACCTAAAGTGTGCCCAATCCAGGCCATGATCTTTGCAATTACTTGTTATGCATCAGAGAGCTGGACAATGACTAAGGATGATAGAAGAAGAATCGATGCCTTTGAGTTATGGTGTTGGAGAAGAGTCTTGAACATACCATGGACTGCCAAGAAAACAAATAGGCCTGTCTTGGAGAGGGTAAAACCAAGTTTCTCCTTGGAGGCTTGGATTTTGAAGCTCCATCTCACATACTTTGGGCACATGGCCAGGAGAGGCTGGTTATTGGAAAAAGATAACATGTTTGGAAGGGTGGAGGGACAGAGCAGGAGAGGAAGACCCAGGATGAGATGGATTGATACTGTAACTGAGGCAATGAGGTTTGGTGTGTCAGCATTAGTGAGACTGGCTCAGGACAGGGCAGAGTTCAGAGCTGCTGTACATAGGGTTACTATGGGTTGCAGGCAACTCAACAACACAATAACAGCAACAACAATGGTGTCAGTTTGAGGACTAAGGTGTATCTGATTCAGGCCTATGCAACTGAGAACTGAGTAATGAATAGGAATGACAGAAGAATTACTGATGCCTTTGAGCTGTGGTGTTGCAAAACATTGAACATTCCTTGGGCTGCCAAAGAACAAGCACATTATGTCGTGGAGAGGGTGCCACCGGAGTGCTCTTTGGAGACAAGAATGATGAGGGTTTGCCACACATACTTTGGCATGTTGCTAAGAGAGGTTATTTCACGGAGAAGGACATGATGCATGGAAGGATGGAGGGTCGGCAAAGAAGAAGAAGACTCATGACCAGATAGATTGACATGATGACAGCTGCAAAGGGATCTAGTGTGCCAGGAAGTGTGAGGATGGCACAGGACAGGACAGAATTCAGATCAGTTGTTCATAGGGTCACTCTAAGTCATGCTCAACTCAATGGCACCTAACGACATTGTACTGAGGAAGTGTTCAGTCAGGGAACTGTCCAAATTATTGAGGAGCAATGATGTTAGTTTCAGGACTACGGTATGTCTGATTCAGGCCATGGTCTTTCTGATCACTTGCTATACATCAGAGAGCTGGACAATGCATAAAGGTGACAGAAGAAGAATTGATGCCTTTGAGCTGTGGTGTTGGAGAAGTTTACTGATCATCCCCTGGACTGCCAAAATAACAAATAAATAGATCTTGGAGAAAGTGCATCCAGAGTGCTCCTTGGAGAGAAAGATGATAAAGTTTTACCTCATAAACTTTGAACACATGGTGCTAGGAAAGGCTATTCCTTGGACAAGGACATGATACTTGGGAGGGCAGAAGGTTGGCAAAGGTGAGGAAGACCCTCAACCAGGTGAATTGGCATAGTGACACAATGGGTTCTAGTGTGTCAGAAAGTGTGAGGATAGCACAGGGTAGGACAAGGTTCAGATTTGTTGCTCATGGGGTCTCTATGGGTTGTACTCAACTCAAGGACACCTAACAACAACACTGATGAAAATTCAAGACTAGCATCATCAGCAGCATGGGTTACACCCTCTGTGGTGTCTAAGATTAATCATTCAAAATGTCTCTCTTAGCCAATGGTTAACTGTTTATTTTGTGCTGCAGTAGTGTATTAAGGTGAAAGGATTAGCGTGGGATAAAAGCCCCACTCTACTAGAGCCTTATATAAGCTCATGGGACCTCAGTGTTAGCTCTCTTGGGACATCTGTCTTCCCTAGATGGTCTACAAGGCTCACCAGTGTCTGCACAACTGTCCTGCATTCCTAAAGTCACATGAGTCATTTTCCTGCCTGATATGAGTCTCTGAGAGATCTTTCAGCAAACCACAGAACCCAAGAGACAGAGAAGAACAATGGAACTGAACAAAGGAGAGGTTGTTTGTATCAGAAATCATGGAGTTATAGAGCAAATCAAGTACTTGGGACAACGTTGTCTTGGCACTTATAACTGATCTGCTACTAATCTTGTTGTAATGTGCCATCAAGTTGCTTGTGACTCGTAGCAACCTTATGCACAACAGCCATGAAACCTGCTTTATCCTGTGCCAACTTAATTGTCTCCAACACACCCACCTTCATTATCTCAGTCACTGTGTCAATCCATCTCATCGATGGTCTCCCTCTTTCTCCGGCCCTCCACACTTCCAAGCATGATGTACCTCTCCAAGGACCAGTCCCTCCTTGCAACCTGCCCAAAGTGTGTCAGACAAAGCCTCAGAATCCTTGCCTCCAAGGAACAGATTGTCTTCACCCTCTCTAGGTTAAATCTGCTTGTTCTCCTGGCAGTCCATTTATATTCAAAATTCTTCTCCAGCACCACAGGTCAAAGACATCAATTCTCTTTCTATCATCTCTAGTCATTGTCCAGCTCTCTGACACATAGCAAGCAGTTGTGAAGACTATGGCCTGAATCAGGGGCACCTTAGTCTCCAGACTGACATCACTGCTCTTCAGTATTCTGGAGAGGTCTTAGCAGAATGAAATATTATTACACACCCTAACATAAAAAAAATTCTCACAACTGGACCCTCACGATAAATGCAGAAAATACTGATGTTGTCAAGGCTTTCATCTTGGAGAAGAGTCTTGAACCTACCATGGACTGCCAAGGTCTCTCTTGGAGAGGGTGAAACCAAGTTTCTACTTGAAGACTAGAATTCTGAAGCTCCATTTCACATACTTTGGACATGTGGTCAGGTGAGGCTGGTTCTTAGAGAAGGGACATCATACTTGTAAGGGTGGAAAGACAGCACAGGAGAGGAAGACCGCAGATGAGATGGATTGATACACTGACTGGGGCAATTGGGGTTAGTGTGTCAGAATTAATGAGCCTGGCTCAGGACAGGACAAGGTTCAGAGCTGCTATACATAGGGTTGCTATGGGTCGTAGGCAACTCAACGGCACAAAACAACAACAACAATTAATCAATACTCATGGAAGCAGCAGTCAAGAAATCAAATGACCTATTCCACTGGACAAATCTATTGAAGAAGACCGCTTAACACTTTAGTGTTAGAAAGCAAAGATGTCAGTTTGAGGACTAAGGTTCACTTGATCCAAGATAGAGCATTTTCAGTCATTGTGTATACATCCAGAAGTTAGAAAATGAGTTAAGACTAACAAAGAAGAATTAATGCATTTGCATTATGATTTTGACAATGATGATAAAATTCATGTGAACTGACAGAAAAGGAGCAGGTCTGTCTTTGAAAAGCACAGCCAGGATGCCCCTTGGAAGGGAGGATGGTGAGAGTCATGTCCTCAGCTGTAGAGGTGCTGTAATGAGGGCCCAGTCCTTGGAGAAGGACCTCAGGCTTGTTAAAATAGAGAGCGAAAAGGAGTCTCTCTGAGATGAATTGACCTAGTGGTTGCAACAGTGGGCTCAAATATGGCAATGAGTGTGAGGATATTGTAGGACCGGCAGCGTCTAATTCTGTCACACTTTATGTCACTCTGTTGTTGTTGTTATTAAGTTTCATTGAGTCATAAACGACTCATAGCGACCCTATGAATGAAAGACCCGAACACTTGTATAACTTTCATCATTATTCCAAGTTCATAGGGTTTCTGGAGGCAATCTAGTTACGGAAGTGGATGCCACTCCTGCTTCTAAGGCCTGTTTTAACTGGGGAGCACCACCAAACAATGTCCACCCTGGGTAACCATTTTCACGTTTGACACACCAGTGTCACAGTGTTTATCATCACAGCAACCACGAGGTACCTCTGTACAATAAATGGACAGACCACTTAGAAGAATGTGTTGGAGCCAATTCAACAGCACATTAACAGAACAGCAAATGATTAACATGTTTGGCTGTTAACCCAAAGGGAATCTACCCAGAGGGACTTGGCATAAAGACCTGGGAATCTACTTCTGAAAGATCTGCCACTGAAAGTCATTTGGAACATTGCTCTAGTCTGAGAGTGTCATCTGCCATGCATCCTAATTGACTGAACAGACAACTGGCTGTTTTCGATTTGCTTTGTGATATTTAAGAAATGCAAAAAGGTGTAAAATTACATCTGACATCCCCAGACTCAATGTCCAGTTAGGGAAAAACATGACTCAAACAAGGAGAAAACCCCAGTGTATGAATTATAGCACTCTGTGTATTTTTAAATCTTTTTATTAAAAGTCTTAGATGCTGTATGTATTTTGCAATATGCTTTTCATCATAGATTGTTTCTCTACTTGTATATCCCTGGGTCACTTGAAATCTCAGTTGGGCATAATCTCCACAACCAGTTCTCCCCAGACAACAGAAAAATCTTCCCTAATTGCCCTTTCAGAACTGTCACTTGGCTCCATTTCAATTTCTTGAGATAAGCTTCTGCGGTTATTCTGTTGATTTATTTGTTTGCTTCTTGCCAACTCATGGAATGGAAACTTTAGGAGTGTTGGGATTTTCTTGTAGGGGATGAATTTTACAAAGCATATTGGTTTTTCGTTCCACATTTGTAGGTATTTTGTTTTGTGACATTGTCCATAATTCTCAAAGTATCAGACTATCCTTCCCAGTTCCTCCCTGTTGTTCGTTTTCTCATCCCTCTTCCTGTCTTTTCTTGCCTTCTGAGTCATATTGTTGTCATTAGATGCTATCGAGTCAAGTGCCACCCACAGCGACCTAATGATGAGGCGATCTCCTTCAGGGCAGTCAGCATCAGGAGCTGCGTGCATCTAGTTCTGGTCCCAGAGGTGAGGAGGCTAGAGTTCACACAGTCTATTAGTCCTTTACTTAGATCCAAGACATGTTGTGTTGGGAAAAGTCGGCTGTCAAAGTGGCCTCCAAAGGGCTAAAAAGCAAGGATGTCAGTCTAAAAATGAATGGGCACCTGATCTAAGCCATAATGTCTTCAGTTACTTCCTAAGCATCTGAAAATTGAACAATGAGTTGTTATTGTGAGGTACTGTCAGATTTTACTCATGTTGTGGTTGTTTTTAGGTGTCATTGAGTCAAGTACAACTCATAGTGAACCTATGAACAGCCGACCTGAACCCTGTCCTACTGTGTGCTGTCCTCATAATTTCTGACACTCTAGAGCCCATTGCTGAAGTTACCATGTCAATTCATCTCATTGGGGGTCTTCCTCTCCTTTGCTGACCCTCCATATTTCTAAGCATAATGTCCCTTCCCAAGGAATAGCCTTACCTAGATACATAGCCAAGTTGTGAGAGATGAGGCTTCACCATCTTTGCCTCCAAAGTGCACTCTGGCTGCACTTTTTCCTAAGACATATCTGTTTGATCTTTTGGCAGTCCATGGGATATTCAGCACTTGTCTCTAACACCGTGATTCAAAGGCATCAATTCTTCTGTCTTCCTTATTCATTGTCCAGCTCTCTGATGTGTAGCAGGAGATTAAGAAGACTATAGCCTGAATCAGGTGCAAATTGACATAATTGCTCTTCAGCATTTTGGAGAGGTCCCTAAGAGTAGACTTGCCCAATACAACGTGTCTCCTGATTTTCTGACCATTGGGCTGGTACCAGTGTTGTTGATTGTTGATGAAATAACTGACAACATCAATCCTTTCTCCATTTATCATAATGTTGACTACTGGTTGTGTGGTGAGGACTGTGGCCTTATAAACAACAAATCTTAACCTTACCCTATCTTGTGCCATCCTCATGGTCTTTGAAATGCTAGAACCCATTGTTACAGTCACTGTGTCAATCTACCTCGTAGATAATTTTTCTTTCTTCCTTTGACTCTCCACCTTTCCCATTGTGATGTTTTACCCCAAGGACTAATCCCTTCTGATAACATGCCCAAAGATTGTGAGATAGAATTTCGCCATTGCCTCTCAGGAACACCCTGGTGCACTTCCTCCAACATAGACTTGTTTGGTTTTTTTTGAAGTCCATTGAGATATTCAATACTCCCCTCCAACACCACAATTCAAAAGCATTAATTCTTTTTCTGTAATCCTTAGTCATTGTTCAGCTTTCAGATGTGCAGGAATTAATAGAAGAGCCAATGGCTTAGATTAAGCACAACCCAAGAAAACAAATAGGTCTGTCTTGGAGAAGGTGAAGCCAAGTTTCTCCATGGAGTCTAGGGTTTTGAAGATCTGTCTCACATACTTTGAACACGTGGCCAGGAAGGACTGGTCCTTGGGAAAGGACATCATGCTTGAAAGGGTGGAGGGACAGTGGAGGAGAGGAAGACCCCAGGATGAGATGAAGACTGAGGCAATGGAGGTCAGACTGGCTCTGGACAGAGCAGTTTTCAGAGCTGCTGTACATAGGGTCACTGTGAATTGCAGTCGACTCGATGGCACATAACAACAGCAACAATGACAACAGTTTTTAAACTGACATCCTCACTCTTTAATAATTTGGAGAGGTCCTTGAAGTTTATTTTCCCAATGCAACATGTCTTTTGATTTCTTGACTGATATTATACTGAGTGTTGTTTGTGGATCCAAGTAAAATGAAATGATTGACAACTTCAATATTTTCTCCGTTTATCATGATGTTGTCTATCAGTTCAATGGTGAGGATTTTTGGTCTAAATATCAAGAAAACAAAAATCTTTGCCAGTGGACTGATAGGCACATTATGACAGATGGAGAAAAAGATTGAAACTGTCAACAGCTTCATCTTACTTGATTCCACAATTAATACACTTGGTACCAGCAGCCAGGAGATTAGGAGATGTATTGCACTGGGAAGACTTGTAGCTAGGGACCTCTTCAAATTATTAAGGCTCAATGATGTCAGTCTGAGGACTAACGTGCGCCTTATTCAGGTCATGGTCTTTTTAATCACTTGCTACACATCTGACAGATGGACAATGAAAAAAGAGAATTGATAACCTTTGTACTGTGGTGTTGAAGAAAAGTATTGAATGAATATCCCATGGGCTGTCAAAAGAACAAACAGACAGATCTTGGAGAAGGCACGGCGAGAGTGCTACTTGGAGGCAAAGATGACAAAGCTTCATCTCACATACTTTGGGTGTGTTTCTAGGAGCAGTTATTTCTTGGAGAGAGACATCATACTTAGAAAGGTGGAGGGAAGGCAAAGCAGAGGAAGATGCTTAACTAGGCGGATTGACACAGCAACTGACTGCAGCAATGGACTTGAGTTTTTCAGAGATTGTAAAGATGTCATAGGATAGAACAGGATAAGGTCACTATGAATTGTACTCAACTGGATAGAATTTAAGAACAACAACATCATGATGTTACCTATTGGCCCAGTGGTGAGAATTTATGTATTCTTGATGTTGAGATGTAATCCATATCAAAGGCTGTAGCCTTTGATCTGCAGAGAGTGGCTCCAGTCCTCCTCACTTTCAGCAAACAAGGTTGTCATCTGCATAATGCAGGCTATTAATGAGATTTCTTTTAATCTTGATATCACATTCTTTATCATAGAGTCCAACTTTTAAAATTATTTTCTCAGAATAGGTATGGAAAAAGGACACCACCCTGACACACACTTTTCCTGAATTTTAAAAGGGGCAGTGAATAAGGATGATGACAGAAGATTCAATGCATTTGAACTGTGGTGTTGAAGAATACTGAATATCCCATGGCTCTAATAAGCTTGCTTAAAGAACAAACAAGTCTGTCTTGGAGGTAGTACAACCAGGGTGTTTCTTATGGGCAAGCATGGTGAAATTTTGTCTCCTATACTTTTAGCATCTTGTCAGGAGGTTTCAGTTCTTGGCGGAAAGATTATCATGCTGGGAGAGGTGGAGGATCAGAGTAGGAGAGGATTGACACAATGGCTGTAACAGTGGGCGTGTAGGAGATTGTGAGGGTGGGGTAGGTTAGGGCAAATTCAGATCTGTCATTCTTAGGGTTGCTGTGAATTGTAGTCAAATTAAGGACATATTATAGCAACAGTATTAGCCCTTTAGGCTAATTGTTTCCTTTTACTTTTGATTTTCCTCATTTTTACTTGGCCCAGAATGGGGGCAAGCCACACATTTGATGGTGGCTCCCAAACCTTTAACACTCCAGTTGTTACTCATCAAAGGAGGATGAAGAACATTGCCTTTGTGGACTACGTGATACTTGTTGACCCTACTGTCCTTCCACACTGTGGTCTTGAGCCCCAGGCCCAGCAGGGAGTTCAGGGACTTGATTACTTTCCTTCATTGGTTATTCCTGACATAGTACCTGTCATCTAATAGTGTCCAAGATCTAATGAATAAATATCCCAAAGTCAAGGTTGAGTTAGCTAATAAGCAGGAGCCTCTTTATGCTAATGTACTAATCTGTAGAAAACAAATTTACCTTTTTTCCCCCCATCAAAAATGATTTTTCTATATATGGCTGACATCTGCCTCTTTCCCAACCCTACAGCACATTCTTATAGAATGAGCTTCCTTTCAAAGTTATAGTCCCTGACAAGGACAGAGTCCCCAGTGGCAAGGTAAGCACAGGGGATGCACTAATTGGTAGTGAATAGTTTAAAGAACCCCACAAACCTAAAATAAAATTGTTCGGTACTGATTAACAAGTAAGCACAATTGAGTTCATGCTTACCTTGCTTACAGAAATTTTGCTGGTATTGCAACCTGTCTCCACACCTTTTCAATCTATCTATATGTGGAACAGGTCATTCAGGAGACTGGCTTTATGAGAAGGAAAATGAAATCAGGATTGGAGGAACACTCATCAACAGCCTGCGATATGCAGATGACAAAACCTTGCTTGCTGAAAGCAAGGAGAACCTGAAGTGCTTGCTGCATAAAGTCAAGGACTATAGTCTTATCTACAACAATGAATGAATGGAAATCCAAAGCCTATGTAAATTTTCACTGAAATTAATAACAAATTTAAATTAAAAAAAAAAGAATTAAGTTAGAGTAAGGATGGCAATGGATT